>NW_009185811.1:9839-10542 GCF_000690835.1 Fulmarus glacialis | reverse complement strand
AGCGTCGTGGCAAGAGGTATTATACATTAATCACGCCCAGGCGTGCATTGGTTTCGCTGCAGGGAGCATTGGGGTTTCACAAAACCGCAGTCAGTAGTGCAGGCGTTTCCCAGGTAAGGCAATTTCGATGCTTCTTTAGAGAAAAGGCCAGCCCGTTTATGGGGAAAGGTTCTGTGCTTTTGAAAGGTGCTTTGGATCAAGATTGCTTTGAAGACATCCTCTCGTTTTGCATGGTCTGGCGGGGCTGTGCGGGGAGCGGTTTGGGTGGGGCGGCAGGGCGCAGGAGCTGTCCTCAGCACCCCCCGCCCGTGGGGACCCCCTCTGCCGCCCGGCTGCCCGCAAGGCTTGCTGTGCTCCACCTCGAGTGATGCGTTGGTGCATAGCTAGGGGAGCCAGATTCCTCTCTTCAGTTATGTCAGCTATTTTGCAAGTGTTTTCCTGCCCTTGCACTGCTTGTCATCTTTAAGCTGTCAGTAATTATCCCTTTTTAAACTTCCAAAGCGTCCAGATTTCTGAAGTGAATATGCAGGGAAGTATTTTGATAATTTCTGCTTGCTTTCCCTTATCACTTAAATGTAATGTTGAGACAAAAGTTGACTTCTGATTTACTGTAGCAAAATTATCTTGCAAGTTACTTAATTGTCCTGTAAGTCTGATGAACAGTTCTCGAGAATTTTGAATTATGAATCTGTCATTATCTCCC
>NW_009185811.1:3002-9808 GCF_000690835.1 Fulmarus glacialis | reverse complement strand
CTTTCCCTGCCTCTGGTTGTTTAATTTTCAAAGTTGAGAATGACTTAGGATATTGCTGGCACATTCAGTTTTTGAATGGTTTTGAGTATGCCATTATTCTGGGAGATTCTTAACTGTATATTCACTTTGATACTGCTGTGGTGGAGCCTGAAAATACGGAGTCTGAGGAAATGCAGTGACCTGTACCCTGTCTCGAGGTGCACTATGTAAGAGAGTGGGCTGAGGAGTGGAGTTGATGTGGCATTTGAATTTTTTGAGAGGTAGGGTACCGATTTGATGATGTTTCCGACTTTAGGTGAATATGCTTGCATTTGGAGAATGTGATGGCAATAAGTGTAGTAACATTAAAATATACTGAGAAGGGTGTACATACGCATGTGTTTAAATAGAGACATATGTGCCTTAAGTCTATGTGTATGTATTTGTGTTTGTGTATTTTCATATGTGCAATGACCAAAGTATAACAACACATTTTCAAAAACTTTTATAAGCCTCTTTCATAGGCTCTTATGTGCTATCATTTTTTTTATTATAAAATTTTAAGATATAAGTGACTATCAACAGCATTTTGTCAACTGATACCATTAGTAAAATAAACGTACAGACCTTGCAGGCAAGTCCGCGCCTTTCCTAAAAGACAGTAAAAGATTGGAAGATCTGGTCTAGCTAGCTGAGTATCCCCCCTGCTAGCAGCCCTTTTGCATTTATGGTGAGAGAATTGCAGGCCGGGCTGTGCTCAGCAAAGGCTGCGCTCACTGCAGAGCATCCCCGTGAGGAGGTCCCCCGGCTGCCTGGGCTCCACCACATCGGGATTTGGAGGTTCGCAGGATTCCTCTGAGCTCCACCTGGAATTTCTTCACGGAGGGGCAGTGCAGATCCTGGCCGAGTGGCTAGCTGTGCACCCAACATGGGTTCTTGCTTAATAAGCAGATAGCTGCATTCAGTATCAGCTTTATTTCTGAGTGCCCTGAGGGTAAAGGTACACGTATAGGACATTACAGCAATCTAATCATGAGGTACAGAGGCATAACTCACTGAAACAAGGTCCATAGAAAAGAGAAAAGATTCCCTCTTGCCCTCCTGTGTAGACTCGAAAAATAATTGCTGCGGCTGCGTAAACCTCCAGGAACAGCCCCGCATTTAACGAGGAGGCACAAGGCTTTCACTTACTTAACCATGCTGCTGCCTTTATTTTCTGGTTACGGCTCCAAGTAAACATTCCGCTATCTGCTGCGCGTGTTTTAGGACCAAATCGTATTATCTGACTTGTCCAGAGGAAGTTGCAGCCATATAGGAGAGCCATGTGATAAACAGCTCTTCTAATTCCTGCCTGCCTGCCTCACTTATCTCCATCAAGACTATTAATATTTCCAGCATGTAAGCAGTTTCCAACAGCTGTCAAATGCAAACAATAAGCTACCAGAAAAACTGTTTCTGCTTCTCCCCCGAACTTGATTCCCCAGTTAATACATGCATATGGCCCAAAGCTAAAGATGCTGAAGCCCCAGACTAACCAAAGGTTCGGATATTTTGCAGTCTGCTACTGCTACCAAAAATGGATGCTTTATCTTATGAGAGGGAGAGAATTTCCAGCTTTGCAAAAATGAAACGAGTTCTGCTTAAGAATTTAAAACTACAGAATTCCTATTCATAAAAAAAATCCTAATTAAAGTAACTTTTATGTTTCTAAAACGTATCAGTTAGTGTAAATTAAATATCATTTACATTTTTAAAAATTATTAAAACAGGAGAGACAGGAAATCTGTTAAGGAAAAAAAAATTGAGACCCGAGTTATTCTCTAGTTCCTTGACCACAAAATCATCCTGTGTAACTTGTAAATACATTTTTCAGTCTCTGTCCTATGTCCTCTGTAAAATGAAGGTAATAATACTCCCCGTCTGTACAGTTTTCTCTCCTCCTAAGTGTAAAATGTTTGGAGATAGCTATCCTGCTTTGGAAACTAAAAAAAAAAAAAAAAAAAAATAGCGTGGATGCAAAGTGCTTCATACAAAATAGGTGAAGTGCCAGAGCATTCCTCAGCATATTTAATTTATTTGTGTGGATATAGCGTATTTGTTTCTGACTTAGCATGTTCTGGTTCTTTAGTTTCCATTAGGTCATCCGGCCTACCAGTGAGGGTCTCGCACTTGGAATACTCTGAATAATACCCACGTGGCTTGGCCATCTGTAAGTGGTGAATTAATCACAAACACTGGTGGACAATGTCTTTATGTTGCACATTCAGCTAAGCTATATTGTGTGATGGCACACACCAGGTCTGACTTTAATTAAATATTTGGTCCACACGTGCTGCAAAAATTAGTGCGTTAACAATTTTCTCCTTAACCTGACCTGCACGGTGCAATCCGCAGGCTCCAAGAGAGCACCCACGTTAAGCAGAAGGCAGATGCACAATGTATATAAACCCCCTAGTAATGGTTTGTGGCTTGTGGGTCTGTAGCTCCAAAACAGCACTGCCATCTCCTAAACAGTCTCTTCTCCTAAGGCTCAGTCATTTGGTCACTTTTTTCTCTGAAGAATGAGAATTACGAATGCTGACCACCCAATGCAAACAGGCCTGGGTTTTTTCTCCACAAAGTTTTGTGGAGGCTTTTAATGCAGTACAGCATCTGTCTTCGTAAGCCGTCATTTCTGCAACCACTTGAATGATACCTCTGAAGTGATTGCGTGTTGGGGAAGGACATCGATTCACAGTCTTGCATCTGGCTTTGTATTAGTCGGTCTTTATTGCTGTTATTACAGGGTTGAGGTTTTCAAAAGGTCTCAAGATTTGCCTGATAAAAGCTGTCAGGAGTTTTAGCATCCCTCCCAAAGGGTGGTGTGGGTGACTTTTAATGGTTCTGAAAATCCTACCGCTGCTGTTCACAAACAAAAAATTATTAGAATACTGTTTTAGTGGAAAAATACTCAAGCTTTCAAAAGAAGCCTCCCCTTCCCTGTAACACACATATGCTGTAACAAAGAGGATAATAAAAGTAAAAAGGGATAGTATCGCTGGTATGTGGCTAACAATAGTAGACCAAGGATAGTATATTATCCCTGTGTGTTCAAGCAGCCAATTTGAAGGAACTGGAAGGCATAAGTAAATGACAAATAATTGAACCTTTGTACCTTTGCCCTTTTCCTAAGATGTCCAGAAGTAACAGCTCATTAGTGGAATTACTGAAATAGGTGCATTTTGTTAGTGTTTGAATAAAATTAAGACTACAACAAAGCACGGGGGAAGTATTGCTCGGTAACATGTGACCTTTCCTCCAGTTATTTATCCCTTGATGATCACCCCGTTTGTGGAACAAGCCAGATAATTGCAGAACATGAGCATCGGCAGCTGTACATACACTGATAAAATGGGACAGCTACGGTGTTATAATGATCTCTCTGAAAATACGACCTAGGGATTTTTCTTCTGCAGTCATCGGGCAGCTTTCCTTCTAGACCGGTACGGCGAAGGCTCTGCGTGACGGCAGCTCCCTTTCATAAGCTCCCGCTCAGTGCGTAGGCAAAGGCAAGACGTGGCCAGGCTCTGCTCTTAGTGAGGTTCTTCTGAAGGTCCGTCTCTTCCTGCAGCCTACGCTGCCTTGGGGAGACCAGCAGATCTTCTGGACCCTCCGCTCTCTGGGCCTCTCCCACCCATCTTTAATTTTGCAGTCTCCAGGTTATTTCCCTGGGTGAATAAGTACTTTGCTGGAGGAGACGGCCAGAAGACAACTCACCCCACCGCCCTCAGGAGAGAGGACCCCTAAATCTCTCTGCTCCGGGGTGCTGGGAAGGTGACTTTGAATTAGACCTGAGCAGCTTCTGTCCCTTTAGGGTGTCTCTTAGGATTGGATAGAGAACTATATAGATACTTATAGAGAAAATATATATTGGGGGAATCATGCCCTGCTAATTTGCTGGCCAAAAACTTGTATAACTGAAGTCACGATAGTTTTGCAATACAGAACTCTTTCAGAAATAGCTTCTTGGTGGTTAAATCTTTGTGTGCCCTGCGGAATGATTTAGCAGTGAGGGCTTCTGCTGCACTAACTGATAATAGGCAATTATGTCATCATTTTAATCAATTGAAATATTTTAATCAAAGCCTTATCAGTACGGTGAAGCATAGAGTACAGCTGCTAAATGGACCTTGGATATGCAGAGGGCTGACTGTACAATGCAAAATGTACAATGCCGTTTTTCTAGGCACATGTATGTTTGTGGTAGTTTTCCCACTCGTTTGTGCACCGCTGTAGTGTTTCGTTTCTGTTGTATTAGGAATGACCTCAATGAGAACAAAGCTAACAAAGGAGATGAGGTGCATTTCTAACTTTTTTTTTTTCCAACAGAGCAGATATCTATACAAACAGGAATACCTGATAGGAGATCATAACAAGTACTCTACGTTAGAATAAAAAAAAGCTTCAGATAGGGATAAACGTGAGTGCTGTTAAAGTACAGAATTGTATCATATCAGTAAAGTAACCCATTGTTCCTTCACTCCTACTTACGAAATGATCGGTCTGTAATGGTACGGTGTATCTGCTCCCAGGGGCTTCCCGCAAGGAGGAGTAGTAGTAAATTAAGATGAAAGCTTGTTTTCTGCCTTATTCATAATAAATGCAAAATTCTTCCCTGAAGCACTTGGCATGACTAATGTGCCACATATTCTTGATATCCCAGAGCGGCAGGCGAGTGCTTCTGCCAGACTGGTGGTTCGCGGCACACCTTGGGCAACGTGCTACCTAACAAGCAACGGGAGCCAAGAGCAAGCGCCAGAGCGGGGCTCCGCACAGAAGAGCATGAGCCGGAGCTTTTTGCCTCGGGGCACCTTCAGTATGATTTTGCTGTTAGTTACTTGATTTCCACAGACATGGCTTGAAACCATGTGAAACATGTTTTCGTTGTTGTTTTGTTTCACTTTCCTCTTTAAAGCAATTAATGGTGACCGTCTGTGAGGAAACAAATGTATTGCACAGTGCGTGTTGGAAAATGCTGTAGCAGTCTGCCATGTTACTTGAAGCAATTACGGGTTATTTTTTATTCTGTGTTATGGCGGTGTCTGAAGCCCCATCTCCATCAGTCAGGACTGAGATTCTTTTGTAAGCCTGTGCAAAGACCCAGGCCCCGCTTGGGGGGGGAGGTGGCAGAGCTCCAGACACGGTGCCGCGGCACTGGGCAAACGCTCCATAAACGAGAAATCCGTTTGAAAAGCTCTCTGTACCTGTTGGTTTCAGTAAGAGTCACGTCTCTTGTACAACCATCCCCCGTGACTGGAAATCTCCCCTTGAGTCCCCCCAGCGCAGTAGTACGAGAGGGCTGCCTGTCTGTGCAATGCTGCACTGAGGGGTGGCAGAGCAGAGGAAAATTATGCTGCGGAGAGGCTGAGCTCTTGGTTTTGGCAGCAGAGGATCATCTGCCCGTTGTGGATAAGGAGGAGGAACAGCAGCCCTGGCACTAGCCGGCCCCGCTCTGCCGAGGGAGAGCTACGCGCCCTGCCTCCCCCGGCTGCACCGCAGACAGATGGCCTTCTCGGGGGCTGACCACGGGGCAAGGGAGCCAATCTCGCTCCCCTCGCACAAAACCGTTGGTTCGACTCGGACAGTTATACAGAGTCAGCCTCGTCTAATAATATCTTACATGTTACATTGACCAATTTTAGATATGCATCACACTGAAAAGTTTTAATCTCAGATGCTTTGGTTTAAAAAAAGCACAAATCTGCAGTTGTTGACGGGTATAGTTTAATTGCCTGTTCAATGAAGGATATAGGTTACTAAAATTCCCCCAAAAGTTTTCAGTTAAATTTATGCAGTAGTGACGGTCACTAGACCATAAATGATGGCAAGCCCAATCAAGCATATTGAGTTTCACACTGAAATGGCCTATCACAACATTTTAAAAGCATAGTAACTCCCTCCTGTTCAGAGCTTAAGGAGGACGATTAGGTGCGTAAAGGTCATCTACCGATACATTTATGTTAATCTCAATTTTATGGTCCCTGCTTTATTCTACTTTGGTAAGTCCCAAACATTTAGGTTCTTGTTTGTTTTCAAAACTGCTACCATGGTGTCAGGAGCAAACCCTTTTTGTGGAACCATCTATGTTACAAATCAGGAGGATACTGAAATATGGGTAATGGTCAGAAATGACTTACCAGTAGTTCTTCGGTACTGAAATCTTGAAAGCGCAATCAGTAAAACAAAAGTTCACCACAGCCCTGTATTTCCTCTGCCTTAGAGCCTGTCAAGCCTGCCTAAGGAAACAACTATTTGCAAAACAGGTTTTCCTTCTCTTGTCCACACACTACCTGTGTGATCACCTGTATAAGCACCGGTGAGGCTGGAAAGCTCTAGCGTAGATTTGGGAAATGTGCTTTCTTGCATGGAACAATAAGTTCAAAGATTTTCTCTTTCTTCAAGTCTCCCTAGTTGGGTGGAAGGAGGAATTGGCATGTGGACATGTAGACAGCCTTGATGTCTGATGGGCTGGAAAGAGCTGTCTACCTCTATACTTTCAGCTTCTCCACTGGCCAGATGCCCCGAAAGCCCTTCTCAGGGTGGGATTCACATCACAGATGGGAATTGCAATAGGTTCATGCCAATAGTCCGCATTAACTTGCTTGGCAGTCCCTCTGGAGCTGGAGGAACAGTCGTTTTAGTGTGTGCTCTCCATGGACCCGAGCGGTTGGGTTCCAGTCCTGGGACTAGAGCCCCTTGGCATTGGCACGCTACAAACAACGAGCCGTGGCGAGTAGCCAGTCGATTCTCTCTTTGCCTGTTCACAAACCCACAAATAATTTTGTCTT
>NW_009185811.1:0-2971 GCF_000690835.1 Fulmarus glacialis | reverse complement strand
AAAGAGTGCTGTGTCAACAAACGGTTGTTTCCATATATTGGTGAGAGTATATAAATGTTGCCAAAATGTTTTTATTTTCTAAAAAAAGCGTGGGGAGGGAATTGTTGGCCATTACCATCAGCAGTGATGGGTAGGTGATATTTTGCTTGAGGTCAGCACAGAGTTAAGGTTAATAAGCAAAAGTTCTAAATTTTCAGGATCTGTTTAAATAATTGTCTTCTATATTCCCCCTGTTTCTAAATACATATTTTTTTGTGGTTTAACGTTGTGTGTATGTGCACCGAGGGAAATGTTGGACAGATCTTGACTCCAGGATGGCTCAGTTCACCTGCAGAACCCAGATGACGTGGACTTTAAAGGTTTTTCAAAGTCTTTACGTTTTAAACCGTGTGTCAGAAACTGGCTCTACGCTGTAGAGGTTAAATGTGGAAGTGATGCTTGTAGGTCAGAGCCGTGCACTGGCTTGTACCTGCATCTCTGGTGAATTTTCAAGAAATTTTACCTTTTGTCTTCTTTTGGATTCTCCATGTGGAAGGAGGTCCTGTATGTGTTTCACCACAGGACTTGACAGATCATCCTACTGCTTGCAATAAGATGACACGGTTTATTGCAAATAGTTAATCTTAGCATTTTAGTTTTTTTTTCAAACAGCTTACATTGTATGGTTGAACTATTAAAATAATTGATAAACTGATAAAACAGTTATAAAAGCTCATAATATTCAAATACTGAGATTTGATTGCTGTATTCAAATTGGAGCTAAATTCCTGCTCTCCCACAGTTATATTCACGGTCAATAATTCACACCTTGTCGTGGCTGTCTGCAGCATTTAATTTATGAAATAAATAAAAATGTTTGTGCCCATTGAAAATATTTCGCTCTGGAGTTTTGCCTTGGTAGAAGCGAAATGTAAAATAATGCAGTCGTTGAAGAGGTGGGTCAAATTGCCATACATATTAAAAGCGGCTGCTTTTGATCAGCTCCTTTGAATGTCTAGTATAACTCCATTTATCTGAAGATCTCAGGGGACGCCCAAAACCTTCAGATAAATGGGGGCTTAGTTAATCAGGGAAGCCAGCTGTCCAGCTTCTTCACCAGGGTAGGGTTCAAGATCATAACCCATCCTCTCTGAAGCCAGGCCGTCTTCAGAAAATGATTTGCATGCTTCACTTCAGCAAGCTAGCTGTGAGGCTTCTGCAGAAAAGCCAGCCAGGCACTTCAAGCTTTCTCCTGGCCCTGCTCAACCCAGAGCATAGCAATGAGCTGGGAATGGGAGTTTGCTGATGTGTGTGTCGCATTTTTTAAAAAGTAGTAGTTTATATGGCACTCCGCGCATATCAGCTTGATCTAAATAATGCAACGAGGCTTAGCATTCGTGGGCATCTTTGTGTCAGATACGCTATGCTGACAGCTCACGGGAGAGAGCTGACACAAATTTCATATTAAAAAGATTCAGCTTAACGTTCTAACGTGTGTAAGTAGGTAAAACCGTACCACTGGTTCTTAAGGATGAGGGCACAGCACGTTTGCAAGGGCTGCAGTTTTCACAGTTCAAGTATTGCACTAGTGATTATCTGGATGAAAGCGTTCTTACAGGGTGATAGATATGAAGCTTCTCGAGGCTGCAATTGAAAATTCCTGTTTCAGACTGCTCCTGTACAAACAGTCTTGAAATGCGGAGTCTTCTACTCCGCCCCTCCATCTATCTCATACTATTATTCTTTGGGTATGTTATGTTCTCTCGGGTCCTCAAATTACATTACTTGGGAATCTTAGGTATCTGGCAGATGACTAACGTAGTGACACCTACGGAAGATTCTGACAACACCACAATCAAGTAGCGAAATGGTGGTTTTGTTTGTATACAAGAAGCACAACTTGAATAAGTTACAGAACAAAGATTTTGCGTGAGAGATCAGATGGTATTCATGATGCCATGCTGCTTTCTTGACCTATATTTACAGGCTGGAGGTATTTTTCAGAGGGTTCTTTACAGCTTGTTCATCGTGTTTCTAGTGCCTCCATTAAAATTTGTAAACTTCGGTAAAACTTTAGTTGACCTTTTTTTTAATGAATCTAAACTGTTTTCCCTAATATGTGTATGTATTAAAACAGAGATAGCAGAGAGTTTAGTTTAATTTTCCTGCAGTGACTTAATGCTTTTTAGATGAGGCTGTAAGTGAAAACCCATACGAGCATCTCGCTGGCTGCTCGTACAGCAGGAGCCGCTGTGCTGTCTGGTGCTCCTGGTAGTCGTGCTTAGGGGAGCCTGGGAGAGACGTGAGGAGTGCGCTGAGCTGAGAAGGGTGGTGGTGAAGTGGAGCCGGTTTATGCAGCGGTCTTCCTCCTCGAGTCTGTGGTATCTGCACCTACTGCTTTCAGCTTTTTAATCTGCAAGAGCAGCACTGAATTGGGATCTTCCCTGTACGCCTCTAAAGCTGCCGATCGATCTGCACAGCGCTCTGGACCTTGGCTTAAACTCGGCTCAGTATGTTATTTTTCAGATGCCTCTCCTGTAGCTGCCCAGCTGTTTGGCTGAGTGGTTTTTCCCCAGTCTTTTGTGTGGTTAGGGGCATCTTCCATCTCATAAATAAGGATTTTACGAGATGTAAAGCTCACCTAGTCAAAATCTCCTCACTCTCTTTTTCCGTGCAATATTTAGCAAAATGGGTACAAACTTCTGGTGTGTTAGCAGTTGTTCTGCGCATTGTATGCTTATGTGTTAGATGTGCAAGGTCTTTCATTAAACAGCAGGATATTATTAGGCGTAGCATGAAAAGCCTTTATAGTCTCCCTGCCTTGTTTAAAGCGGGCCCACAAGCAGACCGCAGCCTAAAAGGCTGCGCAATGAATCGAGCGCTGATGGCCGGTCCGCAGGCTCAGGTGGTCGTCAGCCGCAAGTTTAGCCGAGCCCTTTCAGTAATTTGTCACGCCTGGGTCTGCTCCCGCTGCGCCAGCACGTGCCAGCTC
>NW_009185810.1:7195-18436 GCF_000690835.1 Fulmarus glacialis | reverse complement strand
CCCAGCCGAAACCAGGACACACTGACACAAGTTTTTTCCTATGGCAAAATCTGGAATTAAGTCAAAGTATGGTGGTTTTGAATTTTGAAACTAAGTCATTTCTCAGTTTACTGCCTTCATAGTGAGTATGTAGTGTGGTACTTGATAATCCAACTCTATAAATATAACGTGGATGAAAAAGTCACAGTGACATGCTAATCAAGGTAATTACCTCTCATAGCCATTTGATTATTAATAATTGCAAAAATTTTCTTTGTCTAGTCCCAGTGCCATTGTAAACATGTTATTCAGACCATGTGAAAATGAATCATGGCTGTAATAGTTTCTATTAATTATTTTTATTTCCTCTGTGATTTCAAGTGATTATAGGAAGTGAAAATATATTTAAATATAGAATCGAAAAAAATATTTATAATATAAAATCATCACAAAATCCTCCATGCCAAGCAAAAAAATAGAAAAATCAAGTAAACCTCTCAATTGTCCAAAATACAGAACTCAGAGGTATGAAAAATAATATCATTCACTATGTAAACAAGTTAAAGCACGTTGGTTTTTTTCCCAAATGAAATACTATAAAATGTATTATTAAAAGGTACTATTTTTCCACATATAATTACTATGTACATGTCTCATTCTCGGGATGTGTATTATGAATTCTGTAAGTATGGTTACAGATAGGGCAAAAAATTAAAATGGAGATATCTCTCTTTTTTAAAGTTAAAATGGAAACTAGGCATTCCCATGAAGAATAAGCTTTGAACATATTTGTACCTTCTTCTTTCACAATATTGTTTTCACTATCAAACTATTGTCTATAGTTTATCTCCCATTCCATTCCATTCCATTCCATTCCATTCCATTCTACATTCCTTAGTAAAATTGTTTTATCCACTTCTATCCTACATTTCTAAGCCCACTCTAATTAATTATCGTCTCACAATTTTTCTTTTTTGACTTCACCGATTCCTATTTGTAGTTTCTTTCTGTGAAATTACCACTTTTGAAGATCACTTTTTTTAAGATGTCACAGTGGCCTTAACTAAAATCACAAAAAGCCCTCAAATAAAAAATCTAGACAAGTTTTTGTCTGTTTCATACTATTTGCACCTGTAATAAGCAAGGCTTTCAGCTTTGGATATATTGAACCTTGGAGTTACATTTAACATGATTGTTCAGTTTTATGTGGAGTATTTAAAAAATTCTCTGTCTCTGTGTTTTGGGTGAAGTAGGTTTAATCTTTCTGTGGCTAAGGTTTTCTTGATGGTTGTCTAGTGAAATTAAATCTGTTTTTTTCTCAGAGTATTATTGGACATTGTTTTCTTGTTGTTTAGAACCACACTAGGTTATCAATCAACACGCTGTAATACCAGGTTTCATTATTATGCTAATGTGATCCAGATTTATATGGCAGTGGTTCTTAACACTGATTTACAGCTGTAAGAAATTTTTTAACTGATATTAAGCCATGAATAAGCCATTTCAAAAACAGAGGAGTTACTGTTTTTTCAAAATAATTATAACCCTCAACACACAAACTTATTTATTGTGCTTTTTGTGTGTTGTTATTTTATTTTTTTAAATAAAAAATGTGTTTGTTTAAACAAAGTGCTTTTTTCAGATTGGTATTTAAAGAAGTGGTCAATTATTCTTGGTATTGAATTCAAAGGTAAAGTTTCAAGAAAGATACAGAGCAGGACCAACCTTCAATGTTCTAAAAAACCCTATTCACTGTGTACCCTCTTAAATGGATTGTGTCCTGAGAATAATTTTTTATTGATTTCACACTTTACTTTATGTGTCTCAGTGGTTTGAAAAAGTTGTATTTACCATTTTTATAAAACATAAATCCAAACAATGCGGGGACAATGTAAATGTTTGAAAGTTCCTGATTTTTTGTTTGACTGTCTTTATCAGTTAGAGTAGTAACTGCTAATGTTGATATGAAACGTGGGTAGCTCACTCATCCTTTTTTTGTGAGATACCCTTTTGCAGTAATGATTATTTCCCTTAAAATTCTTGTTTACTCCACTATCTGATTTTGTTTATTGAGAATTGTTTTTTTAATGTCAGTCAAAATTACTCATATATGGAATTAAGATAACACAGACTAACATATTCTTTGATGATTGCAAAATAAATTACCTAAATGGACTCATATTTGTATTATACATTTATTTTTATTTAAACCTACCCCCATTTATTTAAAGGTACATGCTAGATGCAGACCTGGCAGACCTGTAACTATTTACAGATGTGCATTTTATATATGCATAGCTATTATCCAATTCTAAATATAGAGACAAAACCTAGCTGCATTTTCTTACCTGTTTTCAGCAAAAGTAACAGAATCTTTGAAAACTTCTTTCCTGAAATGATTGTGGTACTCCAAGCATGAAAATAAATTTACCTGTTTGCTAAAATAGTGGATTCTCAACACATAATCAAAAAGACCTTGTCATATTGGACTTTTCTTAGTAATGTTTAGTAAAAGTGTTGCTTTGTAAGGAAAAGCAATATCGCATTTTGAAATTCCTGTGTCTAACAGTGGAACAGCAGTGTGTTCTTGAAACTGTAAATGTAATTATTTGGTCCCTTCTGCAATAATAGTTCTAGTTATTCCTTAATATTTAAAAATATTAGAAAAACATCTTTTTTTTTTATCAATAGTGCAACATTGTATACTTTCATGCGTAGCAGAATGACATGCAGTAAACTACATTGTCAGGGCATATAGAAAAAAGAGAAGAATATTCTAGTTGTGCATTTACTGTTGTCATGGGTAAGCTTCATTTTGTCCCTACACTGATGACTTCTGGAATGCTTATCTATGTTTATTATAACTATTAGGGAGAAAAATACCCCTAAAACTGAAGAGCTCTGTACTTTTACATGCTAACTAGTCTGCTTCAGATAGGTGCTCTTTTTCAGTGGTCCTTTGTGTGGTCCTCGTGTGAAAACCAGGTAAAAACTTGGTTTTCAATTACTGAACAAATGTAGATCCTGTTTATTTTGATAGGAATATTCAGAGCTGGTTAGTAGAGGAACTAAAAATGTGACTCAAAGCCCACGGAAGTTGGAGGGAAGATGCCAATTGGTTACAATGGGTTTTGTATTAAATCCACTGCCCAATGGGCTCTAAGAATCTCTGGTGTAGGGGTGATAAATGTGTATAAAAACTAGTGATGGGAATAATACACTTATTTTTATATTAATTTTACATTTTTGTTAATTTTGAAAAGATTTCTCCATTGTTAGATCAGTTAAATCAGAAGATTTCCGAAAGTGGAAGTTAGAATAAGGTACCTGACACCCTTCTGTTATATTATACCGGTTTTAAAATGTTTCACTCTCTTTCATGTAACAAAATATTCCTCTCCTAATTGCTATTTTTTTCTTTTCATTTCATATCATAGGAGATGTTTGAAGAGAGCAGTCAATTAATTTGAAAAATTATACTTAATTATTGAATTTTTTTTAACAAATCTGAAACTTAATTATACTGTGGAGAGTTTTTTCTTCCTAGAAAGTCTTCTCCTTTTTGTTTTGCGGGGATGGAAAGGCAAAAAAACTCCACATACATTGATTGTCTGTAAGGGAAGGAGAAAAAATAAAAAGGAAAATCTACATTTTCCAAGTCCAAATTTTTAATTTAGATTTTTCTCCCTTGGAAGAGGGACTTTATTTTCTATTTTAAACTCAGATATGATTTTCTTAAAAATGCTTTTCACTCTCCTGAAAGAAATTTTGCTACGGCATTTTAGATATAATGATCAATATGGAATTAAATACTTACCTGCTATGAGACTGAAAATTACATGTTTATATTCTTTATGCTTATGTAGTATATGCATTGTGCTTATGTAATAGATGATACATTAATTTACAACCCTTCACTTTTCCGGTTTTGTAAAGATTGTTATAGGGTCTCATTTATGGCTTGATGGGATAAATAATGTCTCGAGTGTCACAGCTTTTTTCCCAAATCTGTCTGTCTCAGAATTTTATGTCCGCAATTGAAAAATCTTTTCCGTTATACCCTGGCTTTATTCTCCTCCACTTTGTGTTTTATGTGGTTGACTCTGTTTTTTCCATTTTTTTTCCTGTGTTCTGAATCCCTTCCCCTCTTATGCAACTATAAAGTTTTGCAGCTCCTCCACCCGCCCCCATCAAGGGCATTTCAGAATGGATATGGGAAATTGAGAGCTTAATTTCTCACTGTAGTGGTCAAAAATAAAATCTTTTTACATACTTCTTTTTCCAGATTCAGGCTCTGCCTTGAAACACCATATGCTCCAGACCTCTCTGTAGAAAGGTAGCAATACCCAATGTTGGAGGAGAGACACCTTCCTCTAGCATCCTCTCGACTTCCCTCTCTTGTTCTCTGCTGCATACTCTGCCTATATTTTCTCCTTTAAAGTGAACAGAAAAGTAGGTTGCTTTTGACTCAGAGTGCAAGTTTTCTGGAAGAAAAAGAATTAAATAAAGTTCATGGCTTTTTTTTTTCTTTTCTTTTTGAGCTATTGCAGTCTGTTTTCCAGCTAATTTAGCCGAAGAATTGATAGGATTTATTCTATTTGTTGCTGTTACTCAATGACGACTTTATACTCTAAGACAGTGAGTTTTTCATATTAAAAGCATAGATTCTGAAATATATAGAGATACCTTTTCCTCCTTCACATGCCCTGCTACTACAACTTTATCTCTGTACCAGAACAGAAATAACATGTGTGGTGATAATGTCACAAGCATTTTGCTCATGGATGAATTCCAAAACTCCACAGAATATTTAGTATAAGTTGAAGCTGTTCTGGAAGTTCCTGGCACCTACAACAGTGATAAGCAAAATATGGCATTTCTCCTTTCCATATTGTGCTATTTTCACACATTAAGGCAAAGTTACAAAAGATAGTTGAGCTCATCTAAAAGCTTGTCATAGAAGCAAATCCAGCTCCCATATTCCTCTGACTTTGGCTGTGTGATCCTTCCCTTCACTTCCATTGGCTCTGGCAGTCATCAGGCATATATCCCTTTTTGGATATTGTTCCCTTTGCTAACTGAATTGACTTGGGTTTATTTTTAATGGATTAGTTTTTCATCAGCATAGTTAAATGAACCAATTCACAGAGGAGTTTGCAAATCACTAGAACCAGTGTGAAGTCATGTCAGAACTGTGGGAAAATTGGAAGGAGCAGGGTCCCCTCCTTTGGTGTTTAGAAAGCTCTGGGATCTGCTAAAATGTATTGTACGTCTTTACCCAGCTTTAAGAAGATGAGGAGGATAAACTGTGTTGTCATAATGTTCTAGCTGCTAGAGGCTAAAAGTATGTCCTTATTAAGGACCTAAAAGTGCTCTAAAAGTAATTGTTTTGATATGTTTTGTTCTGATCAGTTTTCCTCTCCAAGAAGCAGGCAAATCCTCACCCTAGAGATTTTCAAAGACTATTTGTATGGTAGTGAGATATCTGGTTCTTCTTACTTATCGTTTGAAGTTCTTCTTGCTATTTTTTATGTATTAAAATAAATTAACTGTTATAGGAAAGATAATTATTTATAAAGTCTGTTTCATTTCTGATGCTACAAAAAAGTGAAGAGTTGTATAATAAAAGTTTCACGCTGATAATGGATGGCAGCAGTTTTTAGAAACATGCTTTGTAAAGAATATAATGATCATGCCAGAACCTGATGAGCAATTGATTGTTTCGTTCAAAGCAGCTGTTCAATTAAAAATGTTCAGCCTTGACCTATGATCATTATTTTAAAATAATAGTTCGCATGAGCAGTTTTGCATTTTGACAGGGAAAAATTATCATTTGACAAAAATAAATTAGTTCATAAATCATATAATGATTTGTTAATGAATTGTTGAATAAAGTGTAAGATATTTTTATTAACATTTTCAGTGAGAGTAAAACTTGAAAGCAGTCAGCCACATCTGCTCAATCTTGTTTGCTTTGTTTTATAGGCTAGTAAGACAAATTCTATTTACTTATTTTAAACTGGTTGAATAAACATATAAAAAGTGTAGGAGTTGCTCCTATTCATATTTGAATTGGAATTCTTTTAAAGAAGCTTTACATTCCCTACTTTCTTCCTAATTCAATGGGTAAGTAACTGCTTCCGTGGAAAGAAAATTGGAAAACCAAACATCAGTTGAATTTTACCAGGACACTCCAGATCAAGCTTGCAATACTCTCAGCTACAATTCAACACCTTTAATAACTTCTCAACATGTACATGTGCATGCATACAGGCATACCCAAAAACGTAAACACTAATTAGATTGAGACTTAATTGTCTATTACCCAGTAGGGAAATGTTTTCCCTTTCCAATACACTTTTGAGATTTCAAAAATGTTTGTTCTGAACTGGTGTGTAAGAAAGAACATTAGAGATTGTGGCGGGTTGACCTTGGCTGGCTGCCAGATGCCCACCCAACAACAGGACAACAAAAGAAAATAAAATGAAAAAACTCTTGGGTGAAGATAAAGACAGGGAGATAACTTACCAATTATTGTCACAGGCAAAACAGACTCAACTTGGGGAAAATTAATTTAATTAATCGCCAATTAAAAAGAGAGTTGGATGGTGAGAAACAAAGACAAATACTAAAACACTTTCCCCCCATCCCCACCCTTTGCTTCCAGGCTCAACTTCACTCCATTATTATCTCCTCTATCTTCTCCCTCCCTGAGCAGCACAGAGGAGATGCGGAATGTGGGGTTGTGGTTGGTCCATGACAGTTCCTCTCTGCTGCTCCTTTCTCCTCACACTTTTCCCTGCTCCAGCATGGGTCCTCCATGGGCTGCTCCAATGTGGGTCATCTCCATGGGCTACAATTACTTCAGGGAATATCCATCTGCTCTTTTGTGGGGTCCTCCACAGGCTACACTGTGGATATGTGCTCTAGCATGGTCCTCCATGCGTTGCAGGACAATCTCTGTTACATTGCCTGCAGCCCCTCCTCCTTCTCCTTCTCTGACCTTGGTGTTCACAGGTCTGTTTTCCACACTTTTTTTCCTCACTCCTCAGTGCTTGTGCAGCATTTTGCCCCTTCTTAAATATGTTTTCACGGAGGTGCCACCAGCTTTGCTGATGGGCTCAGCTGTGTCCTGCAGTGGGTCTGTTGTGGAGCTGGAACAAGCTGTGTCCAGCATGGGGGAGCCCCTGGCCTCTCCTCACAGAGCCTCCCCCACTACCAAGACCTTGACACCTGCACCCAATGCACACATGAAATAATACACACATCACAGAGCCCCAGTTTAACTCACTGCCTAGAAATGGATTGATTTCTTGAATCGTGAGATTTTCATAACCCTCCTAAAACTCTAGCAATTCTTTCAGTGATATACTGCTAAACTCTGAATTTACTTATTAGTTGCATGTCCAATCCCTTTCTGAATCCTTGTAAACACTTGCATCAATAAAAGAACTAGTTCAACAAAGTAATTGAGCTTCATCTTATCAGTTTTAATTTGCCACTTTTAGATTTCATAGAACTCTTTCCATTATTATGAAAGAATTAATAGCTTTTCTTTAAATTAAAATAGTTATTTTTCTAATAAATTGTAGCAGAACACTAGCAAAAAGAGCATGATGCTTGATTATTTGAGTACTATAGGAAAACATATACTGCATCAATGGAAAAAAAAATTAAGTAGGAAGGATTAAAAAGGAATCTATTACAATTTTAATTGTTCTGGACTATTTTACTTTCTAATATAATGCTGGAAAAATAGTTAGAACATATCTGCAAAATGACAGAAATGCAAAGTGTAAGTCATTATTTCTCCCTCCAAAATTCATTAATAAGTGTGAGTAGTGACTTGATTGCCATCATGAGAGATTGTGCGATCTAATTAATCAGAATTCTTTTGGAGCATATTTGATCCTCTCTTGGATTAGCTACTATTGCCCCTTGATTTTTTAGCCTTTGGCATTCTTGGAACTTGCTGTTCAGACATGGTCTGTTCTGCTCAAAGGTCAGAAAGGCATGGATGCACAGTTGGGTACACAGAATATGGATGTGAGAAAAGGCCACGGCATTGGAGAGTTAAAGGGAAACTAGTTTTGCTCTGGCAGTTAATAGAGCAATCAGAAATATATAATCAGGGAAATATTGTTGATGTGATCCATCAGATTAGATAGAGGACTATCAGATCTTCAGAGATTTAATTTCATATGTACAATGTAAATAGTACATTTTTACTCTCAGAAATGATCTAGTGTACTAATTTTAAAATATTCTCCTTTTTTTTTTTCTTTTTAGTGTGAAACTTCATTTTTATCATTCTTCTATCTAAACAAGAAAAAAAAAAAAAAACCCAAACCTCTGAAAACTCACCCCAAATGTATATCGGAAACTAAGGAAAGTCGGGTGTCTGTGCGAATATAGAAATACTCTTGTAAGATCTGAACAAGAAATAAATAGTAATATGTACTAACAAAGGTTTATAGCTGTTTTACATGGGAATCAGTTTATTTTTACTGGAGTAATGGTAAAGAATAAAATTAATTCATATGTTCTAGGAGTTCTACAGTGAAATTTATCTTTCACCATCAGACAGTTTTGTAGGTTGACATATTAGACATTGTATTTCTCAACTTTGGCAACCTCTGTATTTCCTTAGTATTGTCCTCTGAGCTTTGATTTGTTCCCCCTTCCCTCAACTAGAGACTCCAGGGAGACCTTATTGCGGCCTTTCAATGCTTAAAGGGGGCTTATAGGAAAGATAGAGGCAGTCTTTTTAATAGGGCCTGTAGCGATAGGACAAGCGGTAATAGTTTTAAGCTGAAAGAAGGTAGATTTAGACCAGATATAGGGCAGAATTTTTTTCCAATGAGGGTGGTAAAACACTGGAACAGGTTGCCCAGAGAGGCAGTGGATGCCCCATCCCTGGGAACATTCAAGGTCAGGTTGGACGGGGCTCTGAGCAACCTGATCTAGCTGAAGATGTCCCTGCCCATGGCAGGGGGGTTGGACTTGATGACCTTTAAAGGTCCCTTCCAACCCAAACCATTCTATGTTTCTATGATTTCACTTAAATCAAGGACTGTGAGAAAGAACTGTCTCTCTACAGAGATGAGAGCTTTTAAAACAAGTCTGAATCCTGGTCTCTTGTTCTTTGGACCTGTTCCTTTACTGGGAGAACAGCACTTTCCAACTTTGGTGTGTGTTGTGAGAATAAGCATGTTAGAATTGCAAGGTTCTCTCTCCTGTGGTATTTGTGACCACTTAGGTATGTTACTTAGATCAGGTGAAAGAGGCTATTATCACATAGAATAATTTGAATCTGACATAGTATATCTCATGGACAATTAAGTGTCAGATGTGACTGCCTGGAGAGGTTAGGCCATCTCCATCCTTGTAGATTTTCAAGTCTTAACCGTATAAAGCCCTGAGCAACCTGGTCTGACCTCAGACCTGACCTTGCTTTGAGCAAGAGGCTGGAATAGAGAGCTCCTGAGGTCCCTTCCAAACTGAATTATCCTGTTACCTTGTGTTGTGGAATGAATATTTTGGGATAACCGGGAAATCTTTTTACAGTAACTTTCCTGTGTATTTTTCATATTTTCAGTAGGACAACTTTTCTGTTTATTTATTTGGGAAGATTAATGTAATTTTGGTAAACTGCATGGGAAAGCCAAAACAAGAGTGAAAAAACCTTCCTCCTTTCTCTTCGGCTTTCATCTTAGTTTACATTGGACACATTGAGAGAGTAAAAGATGCTAAAACAATTAGAGCTGAATCTCAAGTATTAGGCTGTGAAATTTGATGTAGAAATCCAATAGCATGAGATATGCTTCAGACTGAATGACCTGTATGACTTTGTGGAATATGGACTACTCAGTTATGACTGATTGCTACTGCTACTTAACTAGTCTTCAGTGCTTTTGGAACTTTCTACTGGTAGATGCTGGTTTACTGTTCAGAGATCAGAGATGCTTACATGTCTGATGAATTATTATGGAAGAGACACAAGAAAAAAATACCACAAAACAGACTGAAAGGGAAACAGATGCTAGATTTTGCATTGTCATGAAAGAGTGCAACGAGAAATATGCCAGTAGGGAAATATGTAATTTTATCGTGGCAGTCAGAATCTGGGATGCCAAACTGGATACTCTGAACATTTAAAATTCATACTTTATTAAGTAATCATATCTTCTCTTTGAAATCTCAATATTCAAAATAATAAAATACCATGACATGTACGAGTACGGGGATAGGGTCCTCAGAAACAAATATTTTATGAGTATTAGAAGACAAAAATAAAATTGTGCCTAGAAAAAATACTGAATAAACCTTTTATTTTAGTCAACCAGATGCTGATCATAACAAATGCAGTAGCAAATTGGGTGAGAAGAGCATGCTTTTATCTTAGAAAATGCAAATAAACAATCCCTTCTGCTGAGGGTATGTATGATTTTTTTTTTTTTTTTTTTTTTTTTCCAATGATCAGAGTTAGTGGGAAAATGTAAAACAAGAATTTGGGAGGCAAGATATGTGATTTCACTAAATTTGAAATTGAATCGGTGTAACATCAGGCTAGTCAGATGTTAAATCTAATCTTCTGCTACTTAGAAAATGAATAGAAGTGTATATGAATACACAAACACACAGACAGGACTCCACCAGCTAATAATTAATTCATCAGCATGTAGTCCAACAAGACCAAGCCCCAGCAGTACCTTACTAAGTTTAAGTTGTATTTATTTGGTAAGTATTAATGATAGTGTCTGCATAAATAATATATAATAAGTTACTGGACATAGCAGCAAATAACACAATTGGTAGGAGGATTGTATTTAGTTTAATGAGAGAAATCCACTGGTTATGCAGCTTCATTAGTTTATGTACTGTGGATTTTAAGAATAATATTCACTGAAGATTATCAAGTTGCATATGTATCACCGAGACCAAAATTTCACAGTGGAGGAAAAAGAAAAGTTACATTAATATTATAAAAGCAAAAGCTATAATTAGAAATATTTTATCTGTGCTTTGAATATATCAGATATTTCAATTTCCTGAAAACAGGTAAATATGGAATAACATTTCTACTGTCTTCAGAAAGTTTGGTTTTATCTGTGGGGAAGATTCTCAGTGAAGGTATAAAAAAGTTCATTTTACCTACTTTTATTTTATACTTGGCACTTTGTTTATTATGCCTATTCTTTTTCAAAATCCATCTTCTCCATATGACATGAAGAGTAAACAGTTCTTTGGAGATCCAACCAA
>NW_009185810.1:1443-7177 GCF_000690835.1 Fulmarus glacialis | reverse complement strand
TCTAATGTTACAGTCAAAGTTATAATAAATTGACATGTTGACATATTTTATGTTTCTGATTATTTTATATAAATTAGGGACAAACATTTCTTATTTCTTTCAGATTAGCCTAGAACTCTTCCTGTTGTAAAATTCCTATGAGCTAAGCAAAATTTTATTGAGATCAGGTGACAGACTACTATTCACTTGAAGGATCTTTTCGTGAATCTCCTTGTATACTATCCAACACAAACTGAAATATTCTAGATGAACTGTATTTTCTTTGGAAATCATAGACTCCTAGAATCATAGAATAGTTTGGGTTGGAAGGGAACTTTAAAGGTCATCTAGTCCAACCCCCCTGCCATGGGCAGGGACATCTTCAGCTAGATCAGGTTGCTCAGAGTCCCGTCCAACCTGACCTTGAATGCTTCCAGGGATGGGTCATCTACCACCTCTCTGGGCAACCTGTTCCAGTGTTTTACCACCCTCATTGGAAAAAATTGCTTCCTTCTATCTAGTCTAAATCTACACTCTTTTAGTTTAAAACCATTCCCCTTTGTCCTGTCGCAACAGGCCCTGCTAAAAAGTTTGTCACCATCTTTCTTATAAGCCCCTTTCAAGTACTGAAAGGCTGCAATGAAGTCTCCCCAAAGCCTTCTCTTCTGCAGGCTGAATAACCCCAACTCTCTCAGCCTTTCTTCACAGGAGAGGTGTTCCATCTCCCTGATCATTTTTGTGGCCCTCCTCTGGACCTGCTCCAACAGGTCCATGTCTTGTGCTGAGGGCTCCAGAGCTAGATGCAGTACTCCAGGTGGGGTCTCAACAGCGCAGAATAGAGGGGCAGAATCACCTCCCTCAATGTGCTGGCTACGCTTCTTTTGATGCAGTAATAGTAACATTAAATCAGTAACAGACTGTAGAAAAGCTAGAATTTTGTGAACCTGGGAAAAAAAAAAGTCTTTAAAATACATTTTTTAAAAATTACATATTTAAAAGCGTAATCAATGCTTTGTCAAACAGCAATTATCTAAGAAATACAGGCAATGAGGAAATTCTGTCATCTTATTTATCACACTACAATCTCAAGTAAACAATTTATCCAGGACCACTTTTGTATGACTAATCAAGTCTGCTTTCCATCATTTTTAACTTTGCAATTATGAAAAGATTGCTCTAATTTGATCCTGCAGTTGGAAGCTTGTCTTTCCGTAAGGGCTTGTGAGTTTAAAGTCCAGTATGCAGCTAAAAGTCCACTTGATATATGATTAAGATTTATCCCAAGGATCACAGTAAAAGCAGAAAACAAATGATTGATAAAACTTCAGAAATTTCCAGTCAGAACCCTTAAAACTTGGAAAACATAAATCTAAGATGATTTGTCATTTTTAAATGATGATATAGATGGTTAAAAAAAGAGATATAGAGAGATTATAATTATTCTTGGAGTAATAGTCTTTTAAAATCCATTTAAGAAAAAGGAAAACAGACAGAGATTCAACTGTTTACTGTTGTATGCACATTTTTTTGGTGAATCTACAGCATGTGCCGAAATATAGTAACTCATAGGAAGAAGAGACACAGTGACACTGGTAATGGCGTGTTTGAAAGAAAATAATTGTGTAATTTTCAGTCACTTATAAAACCAAAAAATATTACTACAAATTTTCATATAGATTCAAACATAATCAACATTTCTTAGAATTTATTTACTGTATTTTAATTAATGGTGACAGAATATTTAGAAATTCCTGCAGACATAGGACAATGTTTTGTTGCAGACTTCATTTGACCCTTTCCATTACTGAAAAAAAGTATAAGGATGGAGTCAGAGAACTTCCCCAAGTATGACAGAGATTCCTTCAAAACTAGTCTCTCAGCTAGAAACAGACACCTTTTAGTCACTTCGTTTGTACATCGGGAAATTTTTTGCACTTGCATCCTGAGTACTTCGAGACATCTGAGGGCTCAAATAAAATCTGTCTTATTTTGCCAAGAAGTCTTAATAAATAAAAATATAACAGTGAATATAACAGTTGTTATTACTAATCCACTTACAATATTACTAACACTCATACTCCAAGTAACTAATTATTACAGAAAAATCTTATTGATAATACAGTTAAAATTGTACAGAAACTTCCTAGAATCTACCTCTTTTCTCTGGTGGTGTTCTCACCCTTCTGATGTCCCTCTGGATCCTCAACAGCTTTGGTTTTCCTCAGGAGGATGAAGATGGCACCAGGGGGTAGTTATGGTAAACAACCAGCAGGATTAATTCTTTGCCAAAGAGTATGATGGTGATGATGGAGATTTTCTTCTCCTTAGTCTTGGTTCTACTCGGGGATATTTACACACCTATCTTTAATCATATCTCATATGTCCTTTTCTCTGGCTCCCAATTACCAATGTTTCTGTTCTCTATTCATTCTTATACAGTGAGATGATTACCAAAACTTTGCCAGATTGACATGTTACTGAAACTACTTTACAAAGTATCATAATTTTGCATGCAAATAATACCTAAATTCTAAATACACATTATGTCTCCACATGATGTACCATCTTTAATTTCACTGTATTTACCACTGGAATTTCAGAATTTCTATAGAACAGAAGTTTTTCAGGAAGAACATCTGATCTTTCTAACATAGAGCTGAATGAATAAAAATACATCTCAACCTTTCCCTGCACTCCCAGAATTATCTGTAGTCTTTTGATATCCACCCAGCTAATTTCATACTTCACATTCACAACTTCAAAGTCCACCAAAAAGGTGGACACATAACGTGTCCATTTCCTGTCAGCATAAGGTACCTGACAAACTCGTTTAGACACCAGCAAGAACAAAGCAAACATATGCATTAATATGCAGTGTATTAATTTACAAATTTGTATCACTATTGTATGTTGGACAGCACTCTGTAGCTGAACTGCAGCATCTCAATCAAATATTCCAGCAGAACATTACAATTCAAAATTTCATTTTTTTAAGAGTTGAGACAAAGAAGTGTATTTCCTTCTCAGACTTCCGTAGACGTTGTCTTTTAGTTCCCATGGTTTCTCGCCACAGGAGCCAGTATCAATTGCTTATGGGATCTCTTTATTTATTTCAGGGAACACTAAATGAGCCAATTCCAAAGCCAAAAAGGGAATGAAAATCCCACCAAAAAAAAAAAAAAAAAGAAGAAGAAAGCCCACCTGTCCTAGTATAAATTTCTTCTGCCAAAGTGGTAGATTATAAAGGGATGTTTGAAGTGCTTAACATAACATGTAGACACATCTAGAATCCCTAAGGGATTCTGTCTGGCCTCCAGTTCTCCAGAAGAGGATGCGTCTCATGTTGGTCCAATGTCATATCTACCAGCTCTGTGCTGATGTCTCAAATACCTCACAGTGTCTAAAATAGCAGCGCAGAGACACCTGAATCATTCCATTAGGTATTTTAAATTTGAAAAAAAGTTGATGCAAATGGAATGAAATATGCAAATGGATGTAAAACAGAAAATTGCTGTAGATAAAAAAAACCTCAGCTACTACAGGAAATTTGAATTTTAAATATGTTTAATATGCAGATGATACCAGCTTACGAAGATGACTGCTTCTTTTGCATAAGTGTCCCACCTGTATGTTTTGCTTTTACCAGGATATTCCCTTTAAGTTAGCCATTTAGTTGTGACTGGTCTGAATAAGTGACAATCAAACCTATGCACATACATTATCTTACAGGCATTTTGCTGCTTACCTGACATCTCTCTCCTGCAGTTATTATGTGCTTGCTATGTTTCATTTTAAATGGCAGAGAAAACTATTCCAGCTAACATTTATGACTTTTTGTAGTTTTACATACAAATGAGGTCAATAGTACCCAATGAATAATACTCAAGTATTGTCTTCAATTGTCTGAGCAAATTACATTACATCCCCTTTTGAAAAATTACAGTATTTTACCAAGTGATATTTGCATGTTGTTGTATTTTTACTTATTAAAAATTGTAATAAATTTTGCATCCACTAAACCACAAATAAAACCTCTGCATCTTTTCATATAAATTTGTGTGGCAACCAAATTAAAGAAACAAGCTGAACCTTTCTGATTAAATGCAGCATAATGATGGTGATAAAAGGCACACCCCTGAAAGCTAAATGGTATCAAACGGCTCTAATAATGATCTGCCACAGTAGTTACATATATGTTCATTTTAAAAATCTCCTACCTATCAAAGCTGTGCATATGTACCACTCATAAAATAAATAATTTGGGATAAATGTGTATTTCTTCTCTGCTGGATATGTGTTTATACCCACAACTCCCTCAAATCATTGAGCAGTTAAATAGATACCAGCTAGACCTGCTGTGTGCTGTAAATTAAAGTTTTATTCAAATTATTGCCTTGGTTTTATGTTAGGTCAGCTTACTTTCAAGTGGTGACACTTACCAATGAATTAATGTATTTATTGGTTTATGAATAAGCTAGTAAGAAAAATGCAGCGATATTGACTTGTCAAAGAGTTATGCATATGCCTATTTTGGAGAGGTAAACATTTTATTATTTTGTTTTATTGTTAGAACAAAAATATATTCTTATAATCAAATAAAAAATGCATTTCCTAAATCCTAAATACTCTGTAAGTAATCCTCCATCTTTGCATATTAATATAAATTCTTTAATCTAATCTTTTTTTAATGACATTATTCATGAAGATGCCAATGACAAAACAAAGAATAGGTTTCTGGATACACACACTGATGACTTGTTGCATATATATAGATCTGTATACACACGACTGCTACTTTTGTTCATGTTTTTCAATTTTATGGTCATTATGCTGTGAGTAATATTATCTTATCATTTCGCTTTCATACCTGTCATGATTATAACCAATAACATATATTGGCTATTGCAATGTCTTTAACAATGGTTCAGTAAGGGCATAGGGTAATGAATGAATATTCCCTGGAGAAAAAGAAACAGGTTATTGTGGGTTTTCTTTTGCCCAAAATTGCTTAAGAAAAAACAACAATACCCATTAATTTAGAGTATCTGTTAAAAACACCAAGAAGATAGTCATCAGAGAACAATATAAAACTTTTTATGATACTGTCCTGGTTTCAGCTGGGATAGGGTTAAATTTCTTGCTAGTGCTGTGTTTTGGATTTACTATGAGGAGAATGTTGATAACACACTGATTTTTTCAGTTGTTGCTAAGTGCCCTCCTAGTCCAAGGACAGCTCCCATGCCTACTAGGTACACAAGACGGGAGGGAACATAATCAGGACAGCCAGCCCAGCTGGCTAATGGGGTATTCCATACCATGTGACGTCATGCTCAGTATATGAATGGTAGGCGTGATCCAGGAAATACCGATCGCTACTTGGTTATCGGTCAGCGCGGGTGGTGAGCAATTGCATTGTGCATCACTTATTTTGTATATTTTATCATTATCGTTATTATTTTCCCTTTTCTGTTCTATTAAACTGTCTTTATCTCAACCCATGAGTTTTTCTCACTCTTACCCTTCTGATTCCCCTTCCGATTCTCTCCCCGTCCCACTGGGTGGGGGGAGTGAGTGAGCGGCTGCGTGGTATTTGGCTGCCTGCCAGGTTAAACCACGAGAGATCCCCACAGCAAAGGAGTCTCATGGCAAATTACTGGTACACTATATAGAAGTCATCTAAAGATATCTTAACATTAACGGTTGTTGTGGTTTAACCTGGGCGGCAGCCAAATATCACGCAGCCGCCCACTTCCTC
>NW_009185810.1:0-1178 GCF_000690835.1 Fulmarus glacialis | reverse complement strand
TGATTATGTTCCCTCCCATCTTGTGTACCTAGCTCAGTCAGTAGGCATGGGAGCTGTCCTTGGACTAGGAGGGCACTTAGCAACAACTGAAAACATCAGTGTGTCATCAACATTCTCCTCATACTAAATCCAAAACACAGCACTAGCAAGAAATTTAACCCTATCCGAGTTGAAACCAGGACAACAATAAATAAAACATTAAAATAAATGCTAATAGTTTTTCAGGAAATAATTTCCTGACCTTTTGAATTCTGGGCTTCTCATGACTTTCTGTCCTTCCTTCTGGTGTGACTAGAAATACTGATAATGGCAGGACATAACTTATCAGTTCATTTCAGATCAAGACTGAGACTGAATTTCAGTACAAACAGCAGAAAATGTATTAAAGCAACATTAAATACCATTGGTGTTTGCAGTACTTATATCAAGCAAAATTAAAAATATATACCTTTTCTTCCAGTAAAAAATATCAGTGTTTATATCTTTTTTTTAAGTGTCCACAGGACCAACCTATGAATTGTGTGTTCTGGAATCCTATAAAGATGTATTGCAAATCAAATGTCTCCGTGAAACTTATTTAATACATAGCTGTTTTACAGTGGTTTTTAACAAAGTAGTGAAGAGTTTTGGAGGTTGTGCATGTGTACACTAAATTTTATATTTCACATAACAGTAAATCAAAACATGGTTATGAATGTACGTATGAAAAAAAAAAAAATTGTGAATTTATTCTAAGAATGGAAAGGGAAAAGGTAAATCTTGAGCAACCTGGACTCAGGTCCAACAGGTCCCTTCTGGCCTAAATTTTTCTATAATTCTAAATTCAAAGTAATAAGTAAAAATAGGACTCGGCTACAAAGACATGAAAAAAATGTTAATAATTACTAAAATAAATAATCCTAATCTGCTACACAGTTTGCCACACACAGCTAACTGGGCTCCAAAGGTATGTCTAGATTTCACTGGTGAGTATACAGAGCTAAATTATTTAACTTGTTCTTTATGTGTTTTTGACAGGTAAATACTTTAGGTTTTGTTGGTGTGCTGGTCTTCGCTGGGATAGAGTTAATTTTGTTCGTAGTAGGGGGCTATATTCGTATGGGGCTATGTTTTGGATTTGTGCTGAAAAAAGTGTTGATAATATAGAGTTGTTTTCATTATGGCTGAGAAGTGCTTAC
>NW_009185809.1:0-18839 GCF_000690835.1 Fulmarus glacialis | reverse complement strand
CGCCCCTGGCCCTAGAAAGCGCCCGGCGTGGCCCAGCCCCGGGAGGAGCCCGCCGCTCCGGGCCCCCGCTGCCGCGGAGAGGTTTTAGGGAAAGCTCCGTGCCCGGGCCGCGCCGTACGTACAGAGGCATGTAGGTAGGTGTGCTGGCGGGAGCCGGCCGCTGTAGTTGTTGTCCAAGAAAAGAAATGTGACAGCCTGTGCAAAATGCCTTCCCGCTGCGGTTTGTATCTCCTTTCTGCGACCTGCTGAGTACTTAAATTCCCTTTGGCACATTAGCAGGGCTGTTCAGGTACTTTGCACTTTGTTTCGTAAGTGAATAAGTGCTTTTCTTTCTTTGTGTATTGAGTTGCTATTGAATTGCTTCCCATATTTTTATTTCATACAAACTGAACAATTGTGGCCCCTCTATTTTATTTATAAAGGTTCAGTGTATCTTTGCCTGCCTACATCAATCTGCAAGGGAGTTGCAGAAAAGCCTCATGTTCATCGAGCCGTGAGTCACAACCAATTTTTAAAGCTGTTATAACAAAAAAAAAAAAGTGTTTGCTTTTTTTTCACAAGTAACTTTAAAAGTGTAGCTTAGAAAGAAAAAAAAAATAAATAAAAGAAACATTTTCAGTAGACACAACATTATTCCTGGATGCTTGCGAATCCTAAACTATATTCATACTTTAGTATTACACATACCTGTGTCATATACACAGATGAGCTTTAAAATTGTCACATACCATTACCACTTTGCCTTTACTTTTATGTATCATTCCCCTGACTTCCTTACTGCAGGTGTGGGCAAGAAAACTTTTCCTTTAAAACTTTTCAACAGTGGGCATAAAATTCTGCAGCTGAGGTCTTGAAGAATGCAGATGGGTATAGTATATGTTGGAGCTCGCAGTGTGTATTGACTAACTTTGTTTCTTTTTTTAATTTTTATTTTTTTGCTTTTCTGATATTGTCTTGTTTAAGTGGCTCCTGAGTGTAAAATGTCTCCTGAGGGTGGGACGTGGGTGGGAAGCACGCTTCGTGTTCCAGGCCAAGACCTACAAGATTCATCTTTGCACGGCCTTGGAAAGCACACTGCAGATTTGGTTTTCAAACCAAATGGACCGATATCTTAATTATCAGATGAGCAAATAGCAATCGCCTATAAAAACTGTCCAGCACAGCCCTGTTTTGTGATTCATGGCCCTCCGATAGTGTGGGTTTCGGTACCTCCTGCCCCTTCCTCACAGTAAAAAAGGGGGGGGAAAAAAAAATAAAAGGTTTTGGCTGTGAGCCAGACTGTCTGTCTCCTTTTTTCTCTTCTGGCTGTGCTGTCTCTTTATATGGATGACAGGCCTTGGACGTTACTTGGCTCGCCAACACTGTGTTAACATGGTGTACTGGATGAATAAACGCTAAAATAGTGTTTGTTGCCAATTATAAGTGTTCCAGAATATCCTGTTACCCTCTAAGCTTTTTCTGAGTAATTTTGGGGAGCAGGAACACCAAGTATTTTAATCTGCATATTGAGGCGAAATGATCATACCGACGTCTTTTTTCTCTTACCGGTATTCTAATGTCTCCTTATTTAAAATCACAAATGAATTTCAGGAGATGAAACCAGACAAAGGGTGAAGTTTACAGACGATCGTGTTTGCAAGAGCCACCTCCTGGATTGCTGTCCTCATGATATCCTGGCCGGAACAGTAAGTATATTCTCTGTAATAAGGAATTCTGGTGAGGCAGATGTTGGTACAGCTCTTCAGGGCTCGCCTGTGCATCGTAGGTAACTTCTGGGAGAGATCAGACTTTCTGTGCCCAAGGAGCAGTCACAATTTTAATTTCAGGTTCTGCGACCTGCGTATGGAACCGCTGAAGTCAGGAGCTCTCTGAATTTGCTTGAAATGTTTTTTCTCTCACAATCCCACGTGAAGTTGCAAGATTATTTCTCTTTTAGCAGTTTGTGATGGTTAGGGCCTGAAACTTGTCCTGTGGAGGTTGCAAGATCGTAGTTAGCCTGGTGTCCTGGGCGCTCTAGTTCACTGTTGCATCTTCAGGTTAGCAAGCTTTTTTTTTCTGACCAGCTGCGATAATCCTTAATCTTTGGAGCTTTTCAGCCTCCTCTCTCCAACCACGTGCTGTTCTCCTGATGGCATGGTGGCTTTTTCATCATTACTGGTTGGTGTGCTAATGGCAGGTTACAGCTCAGGCCGACTTTGTCTTTGGAGTTGGTTGGTCTGAGCAGTGTGTCGCTTTGCCTGACTGGTTTGAAACAGTTGAGTTGGCTCCTTCGCTGCTGCCCTCTGGGGACAGAGCTGGCTGATTTTCAAAGGTTTGGCTCACGTGTTCTCTCTGAGAGCAAAAGGTGACATGGGCTTTTAACAGCGAGGTCTTGCGAAGTAAGTATTCAATTTAGGCATCCAGATGAAGGATTCAGTCTGACTTTCAAAAGAAAACGGTGCATGTCTTTTGTAATTGTTGCTATATTACAGAATTGCAGGATGGAGATGAATATGGATGTTTGAAATCCATCTTTACCCTCACTGTTTGACAGTAAATACTGTGGCGATTCACGTTGTCCACCTGCTTAACCAGATTGTTTAAAGATACCGTCATTATTTATAGCCCTTCCTGCTGTTATTTCAAGAGCTGGGTTTGACACAGTGGGTTCCCAGCGAAGGGGAGGGCTGGCACTCCTTCCTCCGTGTCGCTGCGATAGCAAGGCTCTGTGGCAGCACTAGCAGAAAGAGCTTTAGCAAAAGCTGCCTCAGCTCTGAGCGCTCAGACTTGAGCTTCTCAGTGGCTGCTATTGCAGAATAAGGTTGGAAGTTGAATACCAATCTCTCTGTATCTCTCTCTATTTTTTTATTAATTTGAAGCTCAGATGTATTTTCCAGCGATTGCTCCATCAGCCTCCATATCGCCTCACTTCCATTTCAGAATTTTAAAGCTGCTTAAATCACCCACCCACCTCCATCCTTCGTGCAGGTCACTGTGGTTAGGGTATATTTTTTGACATGAGATTCTACAACGTTTTGGCATCCAAACGGTGTTTTGAAGATGCAGGCTGCCTTCTACCTCTTCTGGCACATTTCCAGGAAGAAGGTAAACGGTGAGTCGAAGGGGTTGAATTAAGTGTTGTGCATGGCTGTTAGAGGTAGTGCCAAAGCCTGGAGGAAGTCTGAGGTGTTCAGATGCGTTTGCGAGTCTCCTGCGGCAGAGAAGCACATTGAGGAATCTGTTCCTCTTGCTTCTGTTGTTACTTGTCTGCAGTGAGTTGTCTCTTCCCTCTTGCTGTGGAATTTGTGCTCACAAATCTTGCAAAGGAGCAGGAAGGAAGGCAGCTTCTGCGCAAGTGATCTTGTGGATCACTCAGATGATCTTATGGTGGCCTTTAAGTGGCTGTGGAGCTCTCACGCTGCTGTTAGCACGGTCTTAGGGGCAAGAAAAAGTATTGGTGCCACAGATCTGTGTTGAAAGAACATGTGATGTCCGGAACGGGAAGAGCATTTCAGCTGTCAGCACTACCAGCACAGAAAGAAAACTGGAATGTGCAGGCGTTCCTTGTGATGTTGGCATCTTACGGTGCTCCATTAAGGGAAGAGCTGTGTGGGTGAACCAGCCTCAGCTGGATGGGGTAGCATCCATCTCTGCATGTGTATTATTGCGGAAATCAGGACCTTGGATCTTTTTGGAAACTTCCAACAGATGCTCCAAGCCTTCTGGTGCTGCTTATGTTGCATCCTCCCCCCAAAGGCATTCTTATTGCTGCGTCCTTCACGTTTGCAGATACTCCTTAGTGGGAGGCTGATTGGAGACGGGCAGGAAGCTGGATCCCTTGGGTAGCTGTGCTCGGTGAAATGTGATGGAGTCCCATTCACTGACCTTCAGGAGCAGAGTAAGAGAAGGAGTCCAGACTATAAGTGAAGCTCTGGAATATTCCTGAGAGCTGCAGAAGCCATGCTGATGTTTGCTTTGTTTAGGTGGGCCAGTGTTCCTGGTCATAAGAGCCTTTGGCCCCAGTTATCACTAAATAAGCTACAGTGGTTCTCTTTTTGGTCTCCATGGGAAAGGAGGAAAATTCTGGGAGAACACAAGTTAGTTTAGTATGCACATGTGCTGTTATCAGGGGACTTGTCACTAGATCGTTAGTGGCCTGCACTGAGTTAGCTTTGCAGCTAATGGTAAGCATATTTCTGTCAGTGGAAGTACTGCAGCACGTTCGTAGATGGCATCAGCTGGTAATCCTCCTGAATTTTAGCTCCACTAATAAGTGGACAGACGAGTCTGAAAGCTGCCCAGGTAGAACATAGCTCGGAAATTACATTCAGGGAATTAATTGTGTCCCCCACTGGGAGTTATGAGTGAGCTGAAATCTGTAGGTTGCAGGATTGTTTCGTGGGAGTCTGTGCTTTCCTTTTTCACTTGGGCAAAACTCTGCAGCTCTGATTAAGGAGCCTTCCTCTTGGAAATAGACTTTCTGGCAAGTTAGTGGTTTAGCGGAGATCATAAGAAATACCTCAGAATGTGGATTGCTCAGCAAATGTGAGCAGGACTAATTATCAGTGGCATCTAAACGTATTAAATCTTTGTGTGTATGGGGGGGTTAAATCTTTACTCAGGCTCTACTGGTTATACTCAGGCTCTACTGGTTATCTGTCTCAAATACCTGTGTTATAAACGTGTGTTGACTGGAGCAAGTCACGATCACTGCTGGGAAGGGTGAGTATTTGATGACAGGCCTTCCCTGAGACGAGAAGATTCTTTGAGACAGAAGGACTAGTGGTCTTACCTGAAGTGAGCAATACCTGTGAAAATCTCCATGCACCTAGATCATCTCGAAGGACGTGGAGGAAGACTTGAGGTTTCTATGCTGGTGAGGCCTAAACGTTCTCTCCTCGAGGAAGAGGTTGAGAGATTCGTTGCCTTTTAACAAACAGGGAGAGGAATACGGAGCACGCTGTCGGCTCTTCTGAAGTTTTGGGTTGGAGACCCTTCTCTGAAGTGGAGCTAGCTTGCAAGAAGAGTTCAGATAAGAATACTTAGGGTCTTTGAGAATCACGTGGAGTATCACTATTTTCTCCCTATGTTGGGAAGGGATCTCAGTAGAATGACCGTAAGAATAAAAGATTTAAGTCATGTTGTGCTCTGCCGTTGTGGAAAGTTATTTTTGTGGTAGAATAACAGCGGCTCGCTAGCGTTCTTTGAAGAGGCTTGTCTGAAGATGAACATGATTAAGCTCAAAGTACGGAACGTTTTTTTTTTTGTAGGCATTAAATTTCCACCATTAGAGAGCTCAGCAGGACTATTCCTGGATGCAGTGTCTGTTTCTGTAGCCTGCTACCAGTGGCCTCCTGTTTCTGGTAAATCTGAGCAAAATGAGGAAGACTAAATAATGGCAAGCCATCTGAAATTGTTTAAAAAAGAAAAGCTAATAACACAGGTAACTGCTGAATACCTGAGCATTACCTGGTGGAGCTTCCTGTAGTTGCTTTGCTTCATTCTAAACACTTCATTGCTGCTCTCTGAGTGCATTGCTTCACATAAACGTCCCTGGCACCCCCAGCTCTAGTTTGTGATGTTCTGCAGGGATTCTGTGTTGATCCCGATTTAGCTGTATTTAGCTTTTTCTGCAGTTCAGTGGGTTGACACCTGTTGTGCTGTGTTCAGGTTTGGGCTTCTCAGGACTGGTGGTGACTGGGAGAGAAGAGGATGGCTGGCTGGGGTGTTCCTTCATGTGATGACATGTACCCTGCCATTCGTACTGTGGCTCACACTTAGGCCTTTTATTATTCTGGCTTTCAAAATGTCATATTCTTTTTGTATTTTAAGAATGAGAGAAATGTTCTCTGTTACATATTGATAATGTCGAAATGCAATTTCCATGTTTTGAGAGCATAATTAACTTCGTTTCATGTGGCTGTTAACTACTAGGTTGGGGAAAAATAACAAATTTAAATAGCATCTACTGCAACGGGAATGACAGGCAGCATGCAAGTCAGAGCTTTCTGGGAAGGGAGATGCTCTCAAGAAGTCTCTCATTAGATGGGCTTATGCGTAGGAATTAGCTTTGCTGGGCAGGTTTTAAAATTCCAGGCTGCAGCTGAATGTGGGAAGGGGCTAGCTGTAGAATTACGAGTCTGTTGTTGCTGAGTGTGGGTTTGTGCTTTTCTACTGGCCATACCTCTTATTCCCTTAGGTCCACTTGTTCTTGATAGGAAGCATTCTGTCTGTGTTCTATGATTTGGTATCTTTCAATATGTTACTAGGGCTCGTCCTGACAGAGATATGCTTTTCCAGGTGAGCGTTAAACAGGGTTAAATGTTAAACAAAGCTGTATGTTTCGCTGTGCTGTAGCTCTGTAATAGGAGGCATTTGGAGTTAGTGCCCATTGAAGGAGTCGCTGCTCCAGTATGCTGTGCCTTCCCAGCTCCCTCCCAGCAATTTCTAAGGCTGTGCTGTGACCTAGAGCAGGAGTAGGACTAGACTTAAAACATTTGGGGTGTTTTAATGTTGTTCCAGGAACACCTAGAAAAGGGATTCTAGCAAGCATGTGGTTCTTCTGGCTAGTTCTGTTGCTGACAGGTTAAGAGGAAGCTCTTCTTCCTAAAAAGGCTGTATTTTGATATACAGGTGGCAAGAGTTAAGTATCTGCTGCTTGTTGCCATAATGGAGGGTTCTCCCATTGATTTTCCTTTTTCTTTTCAACAGCGAATGGACCTGGGAGAATGTACAAAGATCCATGACTTGGCACTGCGAGCAGATTATGAGATTGCAAGTAAAGAGAGAGACCTGTTTTTTGAGCTGGATGTGAGTACAGAGAAATTCTTTTTACCTTTGTGGAAACTGCGTCTTGAAGTTATTTGGCTGAACAATAGAACTCAGTGGGCATTGCAGCTAGCCATGTTATTTGATGTGTTATCTGACAAGAATGTACAGCCCCTGCCCAAATGCCGGATTGATTGCTGACTTGAAATTGTAAAAGTAATTATGGTCCTTGCAATCCCATTAGTCCAGCTAGCTGCGAGGCTTCTCTGGCATTCCTTGCATCCCACACCTGCTGCTCTGTACCAGGTCATCGTAACCTGGTGGCCTGTCCCAGAAGATTTGACGTTAAAAGCCTTCTGCTCTGTGGTTTCGCTTTTGCCAGATTTAGCTTTCTGTGATGGAACAGATCAAGTGGAAGAACAATTCTGTCTTCCCTTTTTACGTTATTCCAGTGCTTTTGTCTTTGCACCTGTTGCTCGTGTGTTGGAGGTTCCAGTGCAAAGCAGTCTTAATGTGAGCATTCTGTTATGTGTCAGAGTAAAGGAACTGTGTCAGGTTCCAGGCAGATGACAGACTTAAGGGCAGGGATCAAATTTTACTTTTTCTGCAAAGCGTCATATATTTTTTTTCTCAAGGCATCCATTCTTGAGGTTGTTTGTGCATTATCCAGGGATTGCACCAGCTAGCTGTTGGCTGTCAAAGCTAGATCTGGCATGGGGAGCATCTTTATTCACAATTCTTTGTCCGAACATGCAGGCGATGGATCACCTGGAATCCTTCATCGCGGAGTGTGATAGGAGAACAGAACTGGCCAAGAAACGCCTGGCTGAGACACAGGAAGAGATCAGTGCTGAAGTGTCTGCAAAGGTATTGTCCTTTCATTAAACGTTTGTTCTGCAAGTCTGTGTGAGAGCACTCTGACACCATTGATACCGGGAAGTTAGGCTCCACAAAGGCTTTGTGGTTTCCAGCCATCCTCCTCAAATGCTGCTCTGGCTGTTCTTGTGACAAACTTACTGGTTCAGAGGGCCATAGTAGTGTAAAACATGAACTCTAAAATAGGTTGCTTTAGCATGGCAATAAAGTATATCGTTTTTACCCCACACTATTCCATGTTAATGTAATAGCTTAGAATAGTAAATCCATCCCATGATTATTGTCTTTTCACTTAGTAAATGCTCATGGAGTTTCCTCTTTAGGAACTTGCTTCACTGGGACAATACAAAGTATTTCTGAAGCTGGTTTTGCAGACTTCATCCTGTCCTGCAAGCCAGAAATCTGCCACCGTTTGCGGCAGAACTGATGATGTCCTCTCCATGTCTAGTTTCTCTCTTTGCTATGTGTCTGTGACTGCATTGCCTGTACTCGGCCCACCAATCCCTTTTTGTTGGGACTGCTTTGACTTGGAGATTTATGGTCATCTACCAACTGCTTTTATTAAACAATATTTTTTAGAGAAAAAAGAAAAGTCATCTTGCAAGCTTTAGCAAGTTTTTTGTCTTATTAAAAGACATTATTCTCTTTAGGCAGAGAAAGTACATGAGCTGAATGAAGACATTGGAAAACTCCTAGCTAAAGCTGAACAGCTGGGAGCTGAAGGAAACGTTGACGAGTCTCAGAAGATCCTGATGGAAGTGGAGAAAGTCCGAGCAAAAAAGAAAGAGGCAGAGGTATGGCCGTGGTTCTCCTATGAATTGTAATAGCGGACTGAGCTAGGCTGAGTACATGACAAACAGCTGGGCGGTTCCTACCTCTTTTCCTATGTTGCCAGTACTTCCTTTTTCAGTTTCAGCCATGTGCCAGCAAGCAGTTGGCAGTGTAGCGTCATAGATGAAGAAGAGCTTTTTAGAAATTTTTATCTAGTGAAGATAACTGACTGGGGCGGGGGGGGATTCGTCCTCTGAAATATTTGGTCACTAGTCACTTGCAGGAGTAGACTGTCAGGTTAGCTGTGCTCGCAAAGCGTTTTGTACGGCACCTCCTTTATACTGAGGGTGTCTTTCTGATTCTTGAAAGCGGCAGGGCAATTCTTTGCAGGGGTTTCCCTGGAGGGTTGTGACTATGTAAGGGCTCCCTGACATTTGCCTGTTTTTTTGCCTCCCTTTAGGAAGAATACCGAAATTCAATGCCTGCATCCAGTTTCCAGCAGCAGAAGCTGCGTGTGTGTGAAGTCTGTTCAGCCTATCTTGGTCTCCATGACAACGACCGGCGTCTTGCTGACCACTTTGGAGGCAAATTACACTTGGGTTTCATTCAGATTCGTGAGAAACTGGATCAGCTGAGGGTAATCCTCTCTCTTTTAAACCTTCTCCTTGTAGTTCTGAAGACATTCAACACTTCTATTAAATTCATATGGGATTCTTTGCAGAGTGCCTGCAGAAGCCCAGAAATTTCTGACTGCAGAATCCCTGAAACTTCAAATGGAGGTTTGCATAGCCTCACATGTTCTGTAATTTCTGGGTTACTAAATAAGTACCCTCAGAATTAGTCAAACCAGATCACTGCTGTCATTTCTTCCTTAAATAGAGCAATGGTACAGTTGCATGTTTCTCATTGGCTGAAATTTGTCACTGTGGGTTTTTTGACTATTGAAGAGCACTTTCAGACCTCTTAACGAAATGCTTGAACTGAAGTTTCACATAGTGCTGTCAGTGAATGTCTTCAGTAGCTGAAGTGATTAGAAGTTTCCTGGAATGGTTTGTAGTGGAGTTGCGGTACTGGCCTTGCTTGCAAACACAGACCTTTAGACTGCTCGAGTAAGAGTTGTGATATCTGTGCCTTATTCAGGCAGTATATCGAGGTCAGTGCCTCGACTGATCATTGTCACAAGGCCAGAGCGCTGTTTCATTGTGTGTCATGTATACTCATGGCGACACAGTCCTTGCCTCAAAGCTTACGCGCTTGCCTCTGAGAGCACAAGCAGAGTAGGGAGTGGCATTTCTTGCACTGATGTATGTTAGTGAAGTTGCGAGGAAAATGAGAACCTTGATGGAGATCTTGACTAGCAAAATGCAGTGAAACAGTTTTTTGTCTTACTACCTGAACAGTCTCCCTGCAGATCTCTCTGACCTGTTACTGTATGGCTGAAATACGATGTGAATTTTTTTCTAGAAAACAGTGGCAGAAAAACAAGAGAAGAGAAACCAGGATCGTTTGAGACGGAGAGAGGAGAGAGAACGAGAGGAGAGAATGGGCAGACGGTAAGTGGAAGCTGATAACTGGTTTGTGAAGTTGGTTGTGAAATAGTCTCATTTCTTGTATTTGAGCACTGCAGGAAAGCAGCATCTGCTGCTGGAGCAGCTGTTGGAAATGCTCCAGATGCTGCATGAGCACCTTGGCATTCAGTTAAAGATGAAAACAAATGGACAAAACCCCCACCTTAGAGTGATTGTATGTGTATTGTTTTAACCTCCATTGTGTATCTGAAAGATGTGAGCTCCCTTTAATCTTCAGGCTTACATTGGTCTAGTCCCTGTCTTTGGGAAGCTGAATCTGGATAAAATGCCCTCATCTAGTCCCGCATCTGAGTGGCAAAGTTTAAGATGAGTGAGGGCTAGGTCTGCTCAAAAGGCAGTAGTCATGCAAAAATTCCCTGGACAGCCCTCCTCACTTCTAGGCTAGGAGGTGGTAGCAGAATGGAGCTGGTATCCATGAGCCAGATGGTGGGCTGCCTGTCTTGCTCAGAAACTTTTCTGCAATAACAGTGACGTGCTTTTGGCACAGCTTTTCAAAACACTTCCTAGGGGATCCGAGGGATCCCAAGGAGTGGCTGCTTCTGGTGGTTGTGGCCGTATGTGTCACCTTCTGCTCATACGTGTATAATCCTTGGGCAGTGGGAGTGGCTGCAACGTTGGTATTCTCAGGACAAGCTCTTCTGCCTCTTGCCAGCTGAACTGGAAAAACTATTTCTTCTTTATTTGAACCGAACAGGCACCTTGTGTGTAAACAGCTCAGTTAAACAGCCTGGTGTGGAGAGGGTGGTTATTTGCAATGGTCAGGCAGAGGAAGTGGCTAAGGAGGAATGCTATTCTCACTGTCACAGCATCTCACAGTTACCTCACGTGTTTCTCCTCTTGTACTTCTTGCGTCAAAAACCCTAACCTTGTTGCCTGTGGAAAGCTCTTTTTGACCCTTGGTGTAAACTGCAGAGTGTGTTTCAGCCATCCATGTCCGAGGCATGAGAGATACATAACTGCAGTATGCTCTAATACGGTGCTGGCTTCTGGGTACACGTTGCTGGAAATGCTAGCAAAGAAATACCAGAATCGAAGCAGCTTGGTTTTCTGTGGTCTGCGGCTTGGTGATTTTGGTGTATTGTGAAGATGTAAGCCCCAAATTGTTATGCATTCTCCAATTAGGGTGTTTTATGTGGGTTTTCTCTCCCTGTGTCGTATGAAACGCCAGTTCATGCTGCAGCTTTCTCCTGAACTGCAGCACTTCATATAGAGCCTCACAACTTTCTGGCATCCATGCAAGATTGTCAGTAATGCAGTTATACTTGGGAGCTGCAGAATCTGGAACTGGCTGATGAGTGCAGGAGTTAATCGAAAGGGACTGATGTATGCTGTTGCTACAGACAGAAAGATGGAAATGAAACAAGAAGTGTCTTCCCATGCAGCTGCTTTGTGGCAGGCTCTTTCTGACCCACGGTGAGGACCACATTTAGCCTGTACTCAGTCTGTCTGTCTCCATGGTGCCTCTTCTTCCTGGCATTCATTTCTGTGTGAAAATTGCTCAACAGAATTGCCTTCAGGAAGAGTTCTCCGGATCTCCCCAGAATGCTGGCTTTCTTCCTCCTGTGGCATGTCTGTGGTTTTGTTTTTGTGTTTTGGTTTGTTTTTTTAATCTCAGTTCCTGAGAGTTAAGGAGCCTCTTGTATTCACAGGTAGTCCATGTATGGATGCATCTGATAAGGGGGTTTGAAGATCACTTTTGAATATTTAATGCTTTAAATGTGAAGGGTTTAAGAACTGCACTGAGTTGGTCTAAAGTATGAGTTCTTGCTGGTTGTGGCGGTACTTAGAGACTGTGGCCAGCCTTTGCTCTCGCTCTGTATGGAGGCATCTGTGTGCTCCTTTGTTCAGGTACCAAAGAAAAGCATGTTACGAAGGAGCCAGGAGTGCCATACAGAGGAGGTCAAATTATTTGCCTCTCCAAAATGGGGGCTTGACCCAAAGAAGGAAAATAGTTTTCCCAGTGGACGCTTAGTGTCAGAACTGGACTACAGCCCACATTTCTTGATTTCTCAGCACCTTCTCCTCTGGAGCTGTGCAACACCATGCTTATGGGGCGTTATTCCATCAAAAACTAATCAATGACTTCTACTGCCTTTCAGACTGCCTCTCTTAAGCACAGCTTGATACTTGAAGGAACCACAGCAAATACATTGCCTTCATAATTCTTCTTGTCATATCTTCATATGCAGCATCTTCATGGTGTTATTCAGTAAGAGAAAGAGTACCACTTGACTTCGAGAAGTCTTTGGTGGCTTATAGGCACTATGACATACTAAGGAAACCTGTAGATTCACTTGTGAAACTGCAGCTCTCGCAGACTTTATTAATTTGTCAACTAAACTGTGATTTCCACATAGGAATGAGTGAACTGGGTTGTCACCCTTAGTGGTAAATAAGCACAAGTCCTTTGTTTGGTGACTGTGACTTGCCGGTGACTGCGGGCTACCCAGTAATCTCTTAAGACTAAAATTCTGTGGAGAGCTCTTGGAAGAGCAGACCTCGGTATTTGCTTCCAGAGTACACCAGCAAACAAGACTAAGTGCAGTTGCCAAATGGATTTCCTTTGTAATAAGTTGGACAAAACACAGGTTATGAAACTCAGCACATAGCCTCTGTGATGCTGGGATGAAAAAGAGGGGGGCGGGGGGGGAAGCTCAGCCTCTCACTTCTCTGGACAGCAGTCTTCTACTGTCTCCGGCTGTATACTGATTCAGGCTAGCAAGGAAAGTGCTGTTTTGTTGGATGCTTCCTGAATTCTGAAGTCTAGCGCTAGGGAGTGATTATCGGGAGTTTATTGTGCAAAATCCTGCTCAGATCACAGGCGTGGAAGGGTTTTTCAGGGGATGTGGAATGGCTTTGTGTGGCTGTGTGCACTGGTGATTCAGAATAAAGTGATCAGGAGGAAAAGAACATTAAGAACTTGGAGTAATTACAACCACCACTGCCTGCCAGGCATCTACAGGAGGTCCTGCTGCTCTGTCAGGTCCTGTTACATGAAAAAGGAGGTGTGTGGTTATTGCCTTGCTCTCCTGGTTTATCAGCTTTTCCTTCATCTGGTCCACTAAACAAGGAGACCGGCCGCTTCTCAAGTAAAGCAAAAAGAGACCGTTCAGACAGTGTGTGAAGTTTTGGTGTAGGCTGGCTCTGAAACGTGACCGTAGAGAAAAAGGGAGGGCGTATCTTTCACGTGGAGTGATATTTTAAGTGGTGCTGCGTAATGGCCCTTCAGAAGGTAAAAGAGTTGTGACATTGTTATTTACAGACTGTCAAAAGCTAATGCTTACAGCGTTAAGGTTAGAGTGCTGTACATGAGCTCTGAAGCCATGGAAATGTGAGAAAGAATAGTTGAGTCTTGGATGATTGTTCTCAAGTTGCTTTCTAAGCCTGGGATGAAGGATTTTCTGTGTATCTCAGTTACTTTTCAGAAATAGTTCTTCCCCTGTGTCTGTGTCTTCTCTTTTTTTTCTAGCTCATCTTTCCCAAACAAGAAAAAAAATCATTGATGCAAATTTCCATCTAATGTTAAATAAATGTGAGGAGTGAGAAAATCCCGTATTTTCTCGTTATTAAAACCTTTTTAATGTACAACTACCTCAAAGGAACCATAATTGGAGAACTCTCAAGTGTCTTTCTGACTGGAGAGTGGCACTTTTTCTTGAAAATATTAGAGTTGATCTAGTTGATGTTAGGCTTCAGAGGGTAAAGTATCTATGAAATATGCACAACAAACTTAAAGTTGGAGAGGTTCGTTGTGGTGTTTTATTAACAGAGACTGAACCTTTTCTGTTCTGACAAGCTCTGCATGTAGAAACTAGTATTTCTACAAAGTTCTTCAGTTTTTGACAAATTCCCATTGCCCCTGCCCCCACAAATTGAAGATAATTAAATGTTTTAATGGTTTTATGGCAACCTTTTTTTTAACGGACGTGTTACTGGGGGTATTGTTGTGTTCCTGTGAAGAGCTGCCAGGGTGAATGGGTTGTTATACTGAAAACCCACTGACTAGTCATACCTTCTCTCGCTTAACTCTCCTCTTCTTTCTAGGTCTGGATCAAGAAATAGAGATCGTCGAAGGTGAGTGTACAGTTCTCCTACAGTTCCCCCAAATACCTATTTGTGTTTCTATCTAGCTACTGAGGTTTTTCCTGGGTCTCAGTTGGAGTTCACTCAGTGCCCCGCAGCCTCTTTGTTTTGCTCCCTGAAAGAAATGGGAACTACTGCATGGGCACTGCAGTGCTGCTGTGCAACTTCATGTCACCCGTTGGGCTAGAAGGCAGATGCTGGCTAGCCCGGTCAGGACAGAGGTGCTGTGTGCTCCCGAGTACGAGTCTAAGAATGTACCTGATGCCTCTTTCAATAAATGTCTAATATACTTTCATAGTTTTAATGCCTGAAATATATCTGTTAAATATCTTATACCTCAGATGTAAAAATAAAGACATTCAAGATTAAAGCCCCACATCTCTGTGAAAAGCTTACCTTAACGGTATGACGGCATTCTCTGTGATCACGTACCTGGACATCTTCCTCTCTACTGCTTTCCATGTACATTGGCACCCTTTCTTTGTTTTTAGAGCAGATTGAAACAAATCTGCCTCTGAAGTGCAGTACTTTCACCAGGGAGGCTCTCTTTTGGCAGACTGCCATATGGGTTATGGTAATTTCACATGCCACTTACTTTGGCCTCTCTTCTACTTATACAGGCCCATTTTGAGTGAGGCACGGTTGGTAAGCTTTGCTGTAGGCATCAGCACATGCTTACATTTATGGTGGGAGCTTTTTATATGAGCTTCCCAGCAAACTGAATTTACCCATTGGCATTTTGTTGGAGGCGTGAGGCTCAGGAGGGAGATGCCCACCCTGTGGGTGATCTGCCTTCTGTGTTGGCAGGGATGCGGCTGGGGGGGGTGAGTGCTGATGCTCTGGGTATTTGTTACTCGGGAATGTCTGAGAGATGGGCTCAGGTGTACAGATCCGATGTACTGGCCAGTCTCCTGAGTCTGAGGCAATCTGTGTCCTCTTCAGATCACGGTCTCGGGATAGGAGGCGAAGACGCTCGAGATCGGCTTCCCGTGAACGGCGGAAGTCTCGCTCCCGCTCCCGAGACCGACACAGACGCCACCGGAGCCGTTCCCGCAGCCACAGCAGAGGTCACCGACGGGGGTCCAGAGACAGGAGTTCAAAACACAAGTATGTATTCCTCACACGAGTGCTTCTGGAAAGGGGAGTCCTTGGCATCGCAGTGAGCCTCCCCAGTCCCTTAGAGTGAGCAGGAGTACGACCGGTTTCTCAAGTTAGCAGCTGCAGTGTCCTGTACCAGCTCCTGGGCCAAAGCGGGATTTCCCAGTGGCCGTTCATAGGTGGCCTCATGTGAGAGCAGTAGGGCAGTAGCTGTACAGCGAGATCCCGGCTTGAGAGTCTGGGAGATGGAACTGGTTCCCTGATTTGCAGTGCTGAGCCTTGAGAAATTGCTGGTTGTCTTGTGCTGCTTCTCATGCAAAGGCCTGCTTGAGCTAACTGAGCCTCCCCAGGCCGGTAAAAGCCAAGTAATTAAGAGGCAGTTTTGACGTTACATTTCTATGGTTATCTTCTGCTTCCCAGCTTCTTTCTCTCAGTGCTGCCAAGGGGAAGGAAGCGTACGATTTGGGATCTGGGGGAAGTCTTCTGTTAGAAGGCTGGTAGAGAGACAGACAGTTCTTTAGGAATCTGCACTAGAGGGAGGGGAAAAGGAAGCCAGGAGGAGGAGTATACCATTCTCCTGTCACTGAGGAGAAGCGCTGTAGTCCAAAGAAGGGCTTTCAGTCTCTTCTGAAACTCAGCAAAACACCCAGTGTGTTGGAGGAAGGATGAGGCAAGCATACGTAGGAGTATTAGAAAAATTGAAAGGAATCATTGTGTTTCCTTACAGCCCTTCTAAGCCCAGGAGCAAGTCTTATCACCGGGTGCTTGCTGAAGTTAGATCTGGCTTTTTTTAAATGCTCCTCATTAACAGGGGAGTGCTTTAGCACTGTCTCACCTGCTTAGGTACCACCACTCAAGTATAGTTCTAGAAACAAACCTACTGTTGTGTGTCTTGTGTCACTTTAGCTAAGGGGTAAGAACAGGTTTTAAAGATACCTGATGAAGGGGAGGGAAATAATGGTCTGAAAAAATAAGTCTGTTAATTGAGGGGGGTATGTAAATACTGTTGATTCTCCAATGGCTGAGATACTAAAGTCCTTTTTTAAATCTGTCTTGAACATGAAAAATAAAGAAAAGAAGTTTGGACAATTAGGAAGTGAGGAAGACCCTGTAATAACTATTACTAAAGAGCAGGTAAGGGATTACTTCGAAAACCTTGAACACATTCAAATCAGCCCATCGAGATTGTAGGGGGATTGGCTAGCTGACATATTTTCACAAAATTACTGAGAACTGGGGAGAGACCAGAATCAGTTTAAGAAAATAAAATAAAACCAAGAGAACAAACAGAAAAACCCTGTTCCCTGAAAGAGCGTAGGTTCTGTTTTCACCTTGAGAATTAATGAAACCTGCATTCAGGTTCTTCTGGTCTGAGGTCTCACTTGTATAAAGTGGAGTGCCCGTGGCAGGATCTGGAGATCTCAGGGTAGGAGGACTACGGGCAGCAGACATTGTTGTGGGAACAGGAAGAGAGTTCATCTCATCAGGCAGACTCATGTTGTCTTCTGGTTAAATGACACAGTTTAATGAAAATGAAATGGCTTATGTGATACAGAGGGCTGTAAGGTTTTAATATATCAATTGTGCAGTATTTCCAAGCCTTACAATCAGCATGAATGAAAGCTGGAACCTCTAAGGTATCTGCCGGGTCCTCCTCTTGCGACTGTAAAGAAAAACCTGCGTACTGAGTCCTGGGGTAAAACATGCTGGCTCTGCAGGGTCTGTGAAAGCCTCTGCCTCGTTCTGAAGGGGTGCGGGCCGCTAGAGCTCATTTGGGATCAGCACCCTCTGAAGGCTGCTAGTCGATAAGCTGGCATGAATCACACAGGAGAGCAGCCTTTTCAGATTGGACCTAGTAGGAAGCCCTCTGCTTAATTCTGTGTGGGCCGATACAGCGAAGCACTGCTGAAAATCTGTAGCGGTCATTTGGGCAGGCTGTGAAAAGATTTGCCCGTTGTGGGCTGTGAATATAAATCTGTATCATCCTGGCTTTGAACACAGGATGCTGCCAAGGACGACACTTGTCAGGATGCAAAGCTGCGCAAGCGTTTGAGTCCAAAGAATACAGTTGGTATTTAAAGCAGTTGAGCAGAAAGCCACTAGCTTAGAGCATAATGAAAAAAACACTCTAGAAGACACAAACAGAGCTGAGTGATAGATGAGGAAGGAATCGCAGGCACTTTAGTATGGCCCAGGAAACTAGTAAGGGGCCCAGGGAAGACCTCAGAGAGCCCCTGTGGCAACAGCTTGAAAGGATCACTTTAAGGAGAGAGTAACAAAGCCTGTGCCGTGCACTCAGCGCTGCAAAACTGGTGTTCCCTTGCATAAAGCTTGTAGAGGGACCAGAGTTGCTGTCTTGGGGGACACCACTCCCGAAATGGCAGTATCTAGGCACATTTCTGTAAGAAACTTGTGTTATGTCACAGCCCTGCTAGGGGAAGATGTTGTAATTTTATGCATATTTGAAAATTCTTTTAGTTGTGAAGCTTATAGCGATGGTTTACTTTGTACTTCAGATCTTCTAGAGATCGATCTTCAAGAGAAAAGTCACGAGACAGAGAGAGAAAAGAGAAGAGCTCTTCTGAGAGGCGGCACGAGAGCACAAATGGCAAATCTCGTTCCAAGAGATCAGAAGAGAGAGAAGCTGGCGAGATCTGAACTCAAACGATCTGTGTTGCACTGTAAATAGTCTGATAAACATTCTACACAAAGCCTAAATTTCCCATTTATATTTACTGAATACAACTCATCTTTTGTAGTTTGGAATTTTTATTGTTTGGCAGATAGCTGTGAGTTTGTAGAGACACAGAGTTACGTACTGTTTAACAGGATTTTGCTTTAGTAGGAATAAATAAATCCGGAGGGATCGTTTTCCGTTCAGGCCAGTGGTTGACACACTGTGTTTGTCCTGACCCAGCGAACGCGGCAGTCAGGGGCAGTGCTGTGGTCGCAGACCTGCGCGGCCGTGATGTTTGTAACGCTTCAGCCCTTTCCAAAAGATCTACCTGACCCTTTGTGAGCACACCAGTAGCGCTGGTTCTCACTTAATTAATTTTTCCTTCTGTTTATATATGTTAAAAGAAATTCAGAAGTGGGTTTTTTTTTTCCTTTTAGCGCTTAGCCACCTCGTTTTTATGCCTCCAGCATTTGAGAGTTGCCTCAACTATGCCTGCCTGCTAAGTCAAGACAGACAAAATTTGGCCCTGATCTGCCAATTTCGAAAGCTGTTCATCTTTTTGAGGATGACCAAATCAGCTGGAGCACATTTCTAAGATGGGCTCAAGTCTGGTTTTAGTACCTTTACAGATCAGATACCGGGTATAAACAAAACAGTGGAAAATCTGGACTGATTTCTTCTGTAGAGGAGTACAGCCACAGCCAGCCTGCCTATTTACTGCGCACTCCACAGTCGGAGCCTCCTCCAGGGGGTTTTCTGACTTGCAAAAGCAGCGGTGGTGTCTGTTTTTCAAGGCCAGTCAGGCAGAAGGTGGCCGAGGTGACTCGGGATGGAGCAAAACCCAGGGGCAGGGCGAGGACGGGAGCTGCCCATGTCGGTGCCGCTTCTCCTGCGACCGAGGCACCAGCTGTGTCCTGTGGGAGGAATTTGCATATTGTAACTAGCTTATTTGTAACTAGGTTTATTTTACACTAGGGGAGGAAGGCCGCCTTGCTGTG
>NW_009185808.1:0-19989 GCF_000690835.1 Fulmarus glacialis | reverse complement strand
GCTGGTGTGCATGCAGGACCGGGTGCGAGGTGCAGGGGTGATGGTGGTGCGGAGTAGGGTGTGCTGGAGCCGGTGCGCAGCCAGGGCTGGTGCACGGGCATGTTCTCCCTCTCTAGTGTGATCCGGGGGAGCGTGAGAGAGCTCAGCACCGAGGGTCCCTGCTTCAGTGCCGCTGAGCAGCCCCACTGTCTTAATGCGGGCGAATCGGGGCTTGGGATGTTCCACCCTTGGTTGCAGCAAACGTGCCTGGGCTGAACGGGCTCTCGTCCCTCATTAGCAAAGGCTTTTTGTGTGGCTGGAGCTGGCTGGGGGGACAGTGCCGGTGGTGCTGGGCTGAGCGTTGCCCCGAGCACCAGCCTTTCCTCCTGTCCCTACTGCCCTTACCTGCAGCACTCCTTTTGGAAATAGGTGTACAGGTTACCAGGCTCAGATGTACTCTGATGAGATGCTTGCCAAACTGGAGATGGGACAGGCGGTGTGCAGGAGTGCTCTGAAGGAGCCTCGTGCATGGAGCAACCTCCAAGTCTTCTCCTGCTCAACTGGGAAACCTAAAGAGCAACCTCTCTGAAGACCTCTCTTACCCACAAGAGAGGTCCTGAGGCCGAAGGGGCGTTTATCCCCCATGGTTAAGGTGTGGGGCTGTGGATAGAGTTGTTGGTCTGTTCAGTAACTGCTGCACAGAGACTTGGGAGCCAGTGCTCCTGTCCTCACTGTCGGGACACCAGTTATCCTGTTGTGACGAACCATTTGCCTTATTCCCACATTTAGCCAAACCTTTTTCTCCCTGCCCAAAGGAGATGTGCCCCCTGCCTGGGTATTTCTCCAAGTTTGCACCTACCCAGGTCAGCACTGGAAATGTGCTTCTGATGAAAGAGGTGAATAAATGGCTGTGGTTACATGTGCTGCAAAGTCTCTGCCAAAAAAAAAATTCTACTTAAACGTATCCTCTGGAAGTGTTGCTGGCTGGGCTGGGCAAAGTCAGACAGTCCTGTGGCTTAAGCAGTAAAAGTCAATCCTCGTCCAGTTCATGGAGCTGGTACCCACAAAGAAAAGGCTGAATGGCCCCTGCAGAACTGGAGTGACATTTTTGGTGCAAAAACCTTTCTGCCCTCCTCTTTTTAGCCAGTCCTGATTCTTTCTACCTGATTAGCTAATTCCTAATAACTTGCAGTGAAACAAAAGATGAGGAAAAGACCAACCCTTGTTTCTCCTCAGGTCTCTCTTCATCTCAAGCCCTTGGTCTCCACACCTTCAGCGTGACCCAAATGGTCCTGAGTTCTTATGAGGCTTAATGTGAAATGGAAAAAAATAACTGAGTGCTGATGTCTAGGGTGGTGAGAAATATCCAGGGCCTTACTAAAACTCCTGGGTTGGTCTTCAGAGTGGTGGGTAAGAGGAAGAGCTGGGCCATGAAGGGCTAGTGGCAGGGATTGGGCAGTTGAAGGCTGGCTTGCCAGTCCTGGCTTCCCAAGATCTGCGTGGAAGGTCAAGATGGTGAAGCACTTAGCTGCAAAAAAGGTTGTAGCTTTGGGGATATCTTTGAGTAAAATGTGTGGGGGAATGCACCGTAGAAACAGGGAACCTGGAGCCCATCTCCTGCCCCATTTGCAGAAACTGAATCTGCATCGGCTGCTGTCCTGGCAGCCGGGCTGCCTGCGACATTGGCTCTGTAAAACCTGGGGACGTTGCTTTTCTGGAAGCACCTGGAGTGCCACAGACCTGCCTAAGATACGAGCTTTAACACAGTGAGACTGCATCGACTCATCCATCTGCCACTTACCATTTCTTCTCCACTCTTGTGCTCTCCCTCGTGAAAGCTGGCAGAAGACTGCCAGCACTGTCTTTGCTGTTTTAGCAGGGTGATGAGGATGGTGGTGAGAGGATGTGGAGGATGAGGTCTGACACAGTGGTTGCGCTTGCACGCAGCATGACTGCTCCTCTCAATCTGAAGAGGAAACCTCAACTCTCGGTTTTACTGAGCAGGGTGCCTGAAGCCTCCCTCCCGGAGAAGCAGGATTTGGGCACTGTTGATGGAGCTGCTGCTCCTCTGGTCCTGTCTGGAGGAGATGAGCAGTAGGCAGTTCTTTTCAGTTCCTCAGCAACAGAAATCAGCATGGTCAGGAGGGGTCAAACCTCTCAGTGACACTTTGTAACCCATCTAAGTGAAAAATATTCTATTTTTATTTCAGACGTATGACCCTGTTTGTTTTGACCTACAAGTAGCTTAATTCCAAGGCTACCCTTAGTAGATCTTGCTTAGCAGCAGCTGTGGAGTACCTTGAGCTGCTGTGCCCAGATGGGAGAGGACCTAGAAAGGTAGCAGGGATCTGGGATGCATCTCCATCTGACTGTGTACGTATTATATAAATAAATGCATATGCAATAGGGGCTCCAGGGAGTGCAAGACAGAATAAGCAAGTGAAGGAAAGCAGATGTTGCTGTTCAGACTCTATTGGACACTCAGGAGTAGGGATTATAAAGCAGGCTAAATAAAATCTTGTCTTCTAACTGCTTCTTTGCCATGAAACCCTTGAGGCTGGCAGGATGGAGGCTCTCGGCCAGCAGCAGGTGGGTGTTGACGTGGAGGTGGGAAGGGTTTGCTGGGTGAGTTACAGTGCACTGTGGAGATGTCTGCTCGGGGGTAGGGCTTGGAGGATCTGGGCTTGAGCGAGGGGCTTGCAAAGCCCTGCTGCTTGCAGGTGGCACAGCCTTGCCATGAAATGGCTGAAGAAAGATGGGGCATTACGGGGAAGCCTCCGGCAGCTTTCTTTCTCGACCCCCTGTGGCAGCAAATACGTGCACAGTCAGATCGAGCTGTTCCAGGGCTGGAGAGCCGTTGTGGGGCTGCCGAGCTGCAGCGGGTTAATGCCCACATGCCTTCGCACCAATTAGTGGATCAAACCTGCTTCCATAAGCTGGGTTACTTAACCACGGCAAGGGCTTGTGCTTGTGGAGGAAGCAAAGATTATGGTGGAACACACCCAAAACAAATGCTCAAGAGGGAACAGGCTCTTGTCCGTAAGGCAGCCCCGGGAGGCAGTGGAGACAGATGTGCCCAGATGCCAGCTCCTGGGCTGGGGAGCTGGCGAGGGCTTAAGTCATGTTTGGGCTCCTGCAGGCATTTCCCCCCAACCAGGACAGTGATGTGGAAATCACGATGTGCATTGCTTTTGACCTGCCTTACGGCCAACTATGAGTCAGGATGGCAGCTGAGAGGAGGCCAAAGTGTCCTGCACGGCGCTTCGGGACATAGCTGGGTTGGCCATCCCAGTTCTCTATCCGTTTTTTCGGAATTCAGCGGACCCTCCCTGCCAATACCCAAGCAGTTGTGTGGATGGGTGTGCCACCTCTCCCAGCCCTTGTTTCTGGCTGCGTGGAGCTGCCAAACCTGGCAGACAAGCAGAGGCCTTTGGGACAGGGTTGCTTGTGCCAGGGAAGTCAAACATGCAGAGCTGTGAATAATTCAGTGCTGGCTTGTCTGGCGCAGAGCGAGCCTCCAGCATGTCAAAACAACTCTGAAATCCTGTGGGTAGGATCTGGAAAGTTGAGCCTGAATAAATAAGCCTACAGACATCCTGTGGCATGAACTTGATGCTTCTGCGTACATAAGAGTTCCCAGTTTAGATCTGACTCCGTTTCAGTCTGCATAACATGCCTGGATCCTCTGGCTAGAAGTGCTGCCTTCAGCTGGGCCTGACGTGGAATCAAGGGTAGATGTGCTCAACTGCAGCCACCGAACCGAAGAGTTGTGTCTCCTTACTCTTTCTTTTTCTTTTCCTTGCAGAACGTCAGGATCGACCCCAGCAGCATCTCCTTCAGCATGTGGAAAGACATTCCCGTTCCTTTCTACATGTCGGTGCACTTCTTCGAAGTGCTGAATCCCAAGGAGGTCCTCCAGGGAGCGAAGCCGGTGCTGAACCAGCGTGGACCCTACGTTTACAGGTCAGGTACCGCTTGTGGTCCAGCTCGGCGCAAGCCCAGCCACCGTGCTGCCTGCCAGGCTTCTGGCTGACTCCTCTGGTAGGAGGGCATGGCATTAGCATACTTGGCGTGAGTCCAGTGGCACAGGATTTTAAAGCGACCCAAATGTGCTCTAATTGCTCTGCTCTTGCTAAAGCCACAAGTAGGACCTCTGGCTGCCCGTGTGGTAAGGCTGGTCTGTGCTTCACTGAGTTGTGGAGCTCAGTCCTGTGCTGAGACCTGTTGGGCAGCCAGACTTGGGCTGATACGGTCCAAACATAGGCATGAGGGGTGTTGGTGTGATGGTGGGCAATCCTCCTCTTCAGAGTGGACTTGTTTTCATCCTCGCTGTGCATTTAAGAGTCCAGCTCCAGAGCTGGAGTCACCTCAACATCAAACATCATGGGTTGGCCTAAGACCTCTTCTCTAACATGAGATCCAGAATCTGCCTAACATGAATGCTCTGGTCATGAGAACCAGTATGGAGCACTAAAACTTGCTCAGGCCCACCTACAGCAGGGCTGGGTCTATTTGTCATGGCTGAGGATGGCGGTTGAAGTCCCGGATGCTTCTCTGGACCTGAAATGTGAAGTGATGGTTTATGTTGAGTTGAGCGTGTGAATTTACCCATAAATAGCAGTATTCAACACATGTAGGTAAAGTTAGGTCAGCAGCCTAAGCAAGCTCATGTGGGAAGATTACTGATTTAATCCAAAGCTGTTTGAGTAGCGCTGGGGGAAACCTGGCGGTATGTATATACCCTTGTTTCCCCTGGGCTTGCTAGGTCACACCATAAGACCATGTGGATTCTGTAAGTTGTGATCGCATCAGTCACTTGGCTTGGGGAAAAGGCTTTACTTACCATAAATAAGAATAAACAAAGGGGCAAAGTTTATTAGTGTCCTTGTGTTGTCGCTGAGCAAGATTAGTGCCCTTCCCTAATGTGGGCCATAAAACAGAGGCTCCACAATAAAGGACTTTGTTTTTGCTGGTGGGTTGAGTTTCAGCTGCCTCGGGAGCTCGTGATGTTGGGGACAACCTCATGCTACTGTGGAGCACTGCAGCCCCCATGAGACTGGGTTGCTGCCGTGGCATGGAGCAGAGTGGTGCTGGGCAGCGTGCAGGAGATGGCATGCCCGAAGCCCTGAGGAGCAGGAGAGCCGTGATGCTGCGTGGAGGGTTGAGCTGCCCTGAGCCTGGGAGCCATCAGGGAAGCTCTGGGGCAAATTAGTGTGGGCTCATTGGTGGGGTTTGTGCCATCTTGTTTGGTCCTCTCCTTTCTGCAGGTTATTTTGGCATGTGGGTTGGTGTAGGTCTGCTTATCTGGGCATCTCTCTGATAGGGCTGGGCTTTTCAACGGCTGTAGACGAAGTGACAGAGGGGATTTATGCTTTTCTCTCAGACTTCTCATCAGCTGGGAAGAAACACTTGGTGTCTGCGGGTTGCTGCAGAATCCCATCTGTCAGGGATGCCTCACTCCCAGGCCGCCATCTCCTCCTAACGCTGGGCGGGGTGTGAGGTTGACGCCTGTTCCCCGGCATGCTCCCTCCCCTGCTGTCCCATGGCTTCTTGCTGGGGTTTGGTCTCCTTCCTCTGGTCTTCAGAAGCAAGCCCAGGCCTGTGGACCCCATCCTTGCTCCACAGGCGTTGCAGGGGCACTGCATGGGGGAAGGTTCCCATGATCTTTCCCATCTCTTTGCAGAGAATTCAGGTATAAAACAAATATCACGTTCCATGACAATGACACCGTCTCCTTCCTGGAGTACCGGAAACTCTTCTTCCAGCCAGACTTGTCCAACGGCAGCGAAGAAGAGTACATCGTTGTGCCAAACATTTTGATGATGGTAAGAACTTGCTCCCTGGATGGGTACCAACTTCTGAGCTTGTGGGGAGGGCGATGATGCCCACTACTGACTCAAAGCTTACTTTCTTGTAGGGCTTAAGGCTAATCAAGCCATGAGGTGGTTAAGCTTATAAAACGGAGTTTTCTGCTTTCTGGGTGTTGGTTGTTGTGTTGGTCCATTACCCTTCCAAAAGCAGAGCGGCTGGCAAAGTGGCTGCACTCAAGTCTGCAACCTTGTCTGAGTGTCCTCTGGGAAAATGAAGACGGTGAGCCCTCAACTGCTTTCTTCCCAAACTGGGGATAAATGGTGAACCTCAGTTTGTCCAAAGGATTTCTCTAGGGCTGTAGATCGGTGCAGCAGAAGGACCTTGCTGAGCACTGAAGATGCATTGCTTCCTCTTTGGTAAAGATGAGGCTCTCGTCTCAGAGGTTTGTTTTCTTTCCCAGGGAGCGGCTGTAATGATGGAAAACCTGCCAAACTTTGTGAAGCTTTTACTGAGTGGAGCCCTGGCTGGCCTGAAACAGGAGGCGTTCATGAACCGGACGGTGGGGGAGATCATGTGGGGGTATGAAGACCCTCTTATAGACACAATAAATATGTTTGTTCCTGGCCTGATCCCTTTCAAGGGGAAATTTGGCTTATTTATAGAGGTAAGTAAACTGTTGCTTGGGAACACTAAAATCACATTGGTCTTGGGATTGAGTGTCTGGGCTATCCCCCTCACAAACTGTTTGGAGCAGCCATGTGTAGCTGGTGGTGGTTGTGTAAGGTTGCCTTAATTCTCTCCTCAAGCAGAAATGCATGTGTTGAAAGCTATCGCTGGCAACTGAAATAAGTAAAAGTTCAGTAGCTTCCAGTGTGAAGCACCCCAGAGCTGCCGAAGCATGCAAAGTCATTAACATATTGCAATCTTGCTGCGTATAATGGATTAAAAGTTAGTTTCTTCTCTCTGCAGCTTAACAACTCCAATTCGGGACTGTTCACAGTGAACACGGGCATGAAGAACATCAGTAGAGTTCACATGGTGGATTCATGGAATGGACTAAAGAAGGTAAGTGTCGGGCAACAAACCTTTAATACGGGGGGCAATGCCTGATCTAAAGCAAGATAAACTGAAAGCTCTCAGTGCTGTCGTATCTCTGGGTCGTAGGTTTGAAGGCAAGTTTCTATGGGACTTCAACTGCTGCAACTTCTGTTCTATCAAATTGCCAGAAGGCAGCCATATGACAAGAGGCTTGTCATAAACCTTTAAGTTCAGCTGATCATCAGTGTCACTTGGACTCCCTTGAAATGCTGATGGAGCCGGTTGCTTCTAATGATTGAAGTCCCAGGCTCCCGTGGCCTGTGTTTAAGATGTTATTTAAATGTCCTTGTTAAAGGGGTGCTTATTCTTCCCTTGTGGAATTCCACTCCTAACTAAAATCAACTGAATCTATGGATTGACCACTGCGGGAGCACTTGGGATAGGGGGATCTTGTCCTGTTTTTCCATTAATTGGGCAGACGTTTGGATGGGAAAGATCTTGGAAGCTCTTCAGTGGGGCTATCTCAAGCTCCTATGGAAGCAGTGTAGAGTGGTGTATGTCCCATGCAGGGGTGGAAGCCAACTCTCCAGTAAGCTCATCCTTCTGGGCTCTTCTCTCTACATCTGTCCCGCAGGTGAACTACTGGCGGAGTAGCGAGTGCAACATGATCAATGGAACCACAGGGGAGATGTGGCCACCGTTCATGTCCCCAACATCATTGGAGTTCTACAGCCCTGATGCCTGCAGGTGAGGCCACAGCTGCCAGTTTGTCCCTGTGCAGGTAGCAGGAGATGCAGTGCTCCTCCTGTGCCCACAGAGTACCTGTGCAGTGACGCAGAGGGCTCGGGACTAGTTTCTGTAGTTAAAGTTCAGCTGCAGTTCGGTGTTGCAGAATCTGAGCTTTGCAAACAGAGTTGTCTAATTAGCAGCGTCTTGTGGTATTCATAAATACCTTCCAGATCACTGGAGAAGTCTAATTTGCCCATGTTGAATCAGTAGAAAATAACCAGGCTAGATAAGATGTGGGAGGCGAGAGGGATAAGTAAGAGTTGTCATAAGGAAATGCTGCTATAACCATTTGCAGAACTATTTCAGCTGACTAAATGCTTGCAGAAGTGATGTTGTGGGGGCTTCTGCCACCGTTTCCAGGCTGCTTCCCTTTTTTTGCTGCCTACTTCATGCACTGCTGTTCGTGTCCGTCCTGTAGAAGACACCCTGACCTTAGCTGATCAGGCAGGGGTTAAAGAACCCTGCAGAGCCTGCCTGTGTGGAAACTCCCTGAGGCTGGAAGGAGGGGAGGCCAGGAGGCAGGTGGTGGCACAAAACCCTGTCCCCAGCTTGGGGAAGATAATGTCAATTCAGGCTTTGTAGATAGTGCTGCAAAACAAGCAAGTGTTCATGCTGAATAGAGAACAATGACCTCTTCAGCAGAACAAGCACCGTCAGCTGAGCCAAGTATTAGTGCAGGAATTCCTCTACACAAAGGACATCAGCAAATACCAGAATGACCCATAGCCAAGGACTTGCAGGGAAGTTTACCAGTAATCAAAGTTTAAATACACATACCTGTTTCTGTAAAACTACAGAAATTTTCTAGGGAACAGAGCGTGTTTCCAGGCCATAAATAAAGCGAAGTGGAGGAAACCAAGCTTGGTTTTTTGTTAGCGCAGGAGGTTCCCGCAGGATAGTGCTGTGGAGGAAGTGGCTCTGCCTCTTCACCAGGCAGTACTGTCTCTTCTTCCTAAATCTTTCTCGGCCTCTCTGCTAGCCCAGATGGCTAGGAAGGAGTCAGTTGATAGACTAAGAGCGTATCTGCCTTGCTGCAGGGCATGCAGGCCTCATCTCCTGCTGTTTGCATGTTAAGTGCAGCTGATGCTGAGATGCAACTACCTGGATGTCCCTGCAAGGTAGGCAAGGCTTTATCCTGCTGATGTGGTGCAGCAGCCTCTGCCTCCTTGCTGGAAGGTGAGCACAGCCAAGGGGCATGCACGTCAGTGCTGAACGTGCCCAGAATCCCCCATCCTTGGTCCTGGTGTCAGAAGGCAGCTGTAGGAATAAGCATCCCCAGGCTGTCTGCATCCCTGCAAACCTCACTTGAGTGTGAAGGGATCAAACTTCCCTCCTGGAAACTTGCATCTATCCTGGCCAGCTGGTAGCAATAATGTAGCATAACATCACTAACCTGTTGTATCAAGAAAAAAAATCTTGCTGCACAATGTAGTAAAATTTTCCACCCCTCTGATAGCCTATATGCTGGAGTTGTGCTGCAAAAGAGACTTAGCTGGTGTCCATCCCCTGTGACAGAGCACTTCTACCTCGGAGCCAAGGTTTGCACAAAGAGGGTATTACCTCTTGGAGAGCAGCCCTGGGGATTACTACATGCCTTTAAACAGATCTCATCTGGATGCTGCAAACAGATTTATAAGCCTGTGGTTTCTCTCCATAACTAGTCCAGACCAGCCCTTTATCTGTGCTTAAAACATGGAAAGCAAATGGCTTAAATACTCATTCCCCATCCAAAGCACCGCTCTGAGTATTTATCTTGATCTCAAAGTCTAAGTTACGTTGCAACCGCATCTTATCCAGCGAAGATAAGAGGCTGGTTCTGGGCTGGGAACCTGTTGGCTAATCCTGATCCTTCTCCACTGAAACCCTTCCAGATCCATGACACTGGTGTACGAGCGGTCTGGGAAGTTTGAGGGTGTGCCCACCTACCGCTTTGTGGCACCGAAAACTCTTTTCGCCAATGGCACGGAGTATCCACCCAACGAAGGCTTCTGCCCCTGCATGCAGTCTGGCATCCAGAACGTCAGCACCTGTAGGCTAAGTAAGTCCTTTCCTCCCCGGGCTCTCCCTGCCGTACCGATATTAAACTGTAGGGATGTGATACGAGCTTGCCTGTATGGAAAATTGGCTCGGCTATCTGCCAGAGTGCTAAAAGGTACTGCCGGGGTCTGCGTGCGCGGCGTTCTCGCTTGCACTCCCGCAGGCATCTCAGCAGTGCCCGAAGTCCCCTCGGTCCACGGCCTGCTTGGGAATGCCCAAGGATGTGATGGGAGCGTTACGTCCCCGGGCTGGGGAGGGGGCAGGCAGGAGAGGAAGCGTAGGAAGAGACAGGCCATGTAACTGCCAAATTAAATGTTAACTTTGGATGTGAGTGCAGGTCACACAGGAGTGAGAGTTCAGACTTAGTGTCCTAACCCAGATACAGCGAGTTACCATGGCATTGCGTGGTGCATGGAGGGGGAGGGTGGCTTAAATGCTGGGTCTTAACCCTCCCAGAGCAATGGAATAAGCTGCAGGGAGGGAAGGGAAGGAGCTTTCCGGTTGGGAGGAGAAAAGTGTAAAAGCCTGTTCAGAACAAGTGCTGCAATGGCTTTAAAAAACCTCAACAAAAAGTCTCAGATGGGTTTGGATGAGCTTAAGGTGTCTTTGTTCTCATCCAGATGCACCGATATTCATTTCCCATCCTCACTTCTACAATGCCGACCCAGCCCTGGTGAACGCCGTCGAAGGCCTCCACCCCAGCAAGGACCAGCACGCGCTCTTCCTCGACGTGCACCCGGTGGGTGAGCCTGGGGGGGTCCTCTCCTAGTGCTGGGGGTCCAGCCCGGGCTGGGTGGCTGGGTGGGGAAGCCTGCCACCAGCTGCATGGTGGCCTCGCTCTGCTCTTGTGGCACTGATTGGAGTAGGTTCCGTAGCGCAAAGACTGGCGAGGACATGTGCAGATAAAAATGTCGAAGCAATAAACTAATTGAATAATTAGTCTGGCTTCTAGAGAATAGCAGAACTAATTATGAGCATAATTGTCTCGATAAGCACAGTCAAGTTCTTTCCACTGACTCAGATCAGCAGGAGGTGAATCCAGCAGCAGCCCAGTTATGCCCCAAATCTGCAAACAGGCACTGCCATGACTGGCAAAGTCTGAAGACCATGGTGTAGCTGAAGCTATCGCCATAATTTTTGGTCTGGCTTCTTCTGCTCTCTCAGCTTGCTTATCTGGCTGCTTCTGCACTGGACTGTTGCAGTGTTATGCTTTGTGCATATCTATAGCATAAGGGTGAAGTCACTACTCCAGTGGTGGTGAGCTGGGCTGTCCTGAGCCATTATTGTCCCAGCTGCTGATGGGGAGGGAACTTTGGGATCTTCCACCCAAGGCCTGTGTTGCATGTTTGGGTCAGATCTTCCAAACGTTCAGTGATGTTTCCTCAAGCAAGAAAGCAATCCCTCCTCTTGAGGTAAGGTAAGCTGTGCTTCTTATCTAGGCATTGGGTTCTCTCTGCTTTTTTTATTACAGTTATGAAAATTTAATTAAGTTTATTACAGTATCAAACATCTACTGATAACAGCACAATAAACTATATTCTTATCTAGCTGCAGCTGGCTGAGTACAAACAGGGGCAATCCAACAAAAACTCTCTGCCCTTAGAAATGTGTTGCAAAACTGCAGTGTCATGCGAAACCAATGCCTTAATGGGTGTCAACAAGACCAACTTTGAAGTATGGTGTCTTGGGGAGTTGCTGGACAGTGGCTGTTGGTTCCTAGTTATGAGAAATGTTTTGTCCTTTGCTGTGTGCATGAATCTTTTACACTGATGTGTTTCCGTCCTGCTGCTGGTAAGATGAGCAACAGAAGAGGCTGATCAGACTTCAGAAAACACTGAAGTTGCTATTAAAACATCCTGCCTAGGGAGTGACTTACAGGTTGGATATGCTACTCGGTAACTTGAACTTGTTTAGGTTCAGTCCCACAAGCCCTGGGTCACGCAACACCTCCCTGGTTCATGCTGTCTGCCTGCTGAATGCGTGCTGCCTTCTTCTGCAGAGCCATGTCTGTTCAGGTTAGCTTTGTGCCTTCAGACCACCCCAAGGGAGGTGCTTCCTTCTGGATGCTGCTGTGTGCAACACTCGCTGGCTGGTGAGTGTTCAAGTGAAGGGGACAGACTGCAAACTGCCATGGGGACAGTGCTGTCCCTCCGTGAGCAGTCATCCCCAGAGCCTGGGGACCAGTGCCTGGTTGATTGATGCTTGTGCTTTGGTGGTCTTGTGTGTGGTGACTGCAGTGGATCTCTGGATGATCCAGTTCGTCTCTCTGGAAGGTGGCACCCAGAGCAGCTACGATGGAAAGCAAAGGGCTGCTTTTCTGCAAATCTTTCCAGACAAACATTGGCTGTACTGATGAACTGGTTCATCTCTTCCTATGCAGATGACGGGCATCCCCATGAATTGCTCCATCAAGCTCCAACTGAACCTGTACATAAAGCAGGTGTCTGGTATAATGTAAGTAGTCACCTTTTAGAAATGGCCATCTCCCTTTCTCAAGCAGGGAGTGTTGCTGACGCTGGGGTCACTGCAGAGTTTATTCTCCCCAAAGATGAAGTAGCTTTAACATTACCAGTTGTCTGGGTTGCAGAAGCCAGCTGGCTCACGTGGTGAAATGTCAGCTATTCAGTGACCCAAACTGCAACCCTTTAGCAGGGCAGTGTGTGGCTGCCTGTTTGCTTGGCTCCTGCAGTATTCCTGCCCCTGACCGAACAGCTGATAAATGGGCTGCATCTCCTGGTTGGGCACAGGATTGGTTCCCCTGCACCGTGCTGCTGCTCAGAAGGTGTTACAGCCAACACGGAGGGGCGAAACACACTGCCTACAGGGTTGACAGTTGAAGCCTGTGTCCAAAAAGACACTTTCAGCTCCGTGAAAGCAAACGGAAGGGCTCTGTAACAGTTGTCTGGTGCCAGATGTTAAATACCCGCAAGGGTGGGAGCATGCACTTGCTGCTTTGACAGGCTCTAGTGCATACACCAGCAGACAGCCCCGGTGCTGTGAACTTGGCTGCACCGCCCTCTGGTACCATGCAGGTGACGGAGATGTCTTGGACCTGCATGAAGTTTAGCATTCCAGTTCACCGAGTTCATGTCCCTGGAGCCCAGATTTGGGATGGCACTTACTGCTGTCGTCGGGCAGTTAAGCACGAATGGAAGCGTAAGCTCTGCTCTTGCACAAAAGGCCCAAGCTGGGACGCGGTCCCTCCACTGGGGACCAGCCCACTTTTTTTTACCTCCTTACTGGTTTCCTCGCCACTATCAGTCTGTCAGACCTGACCCTTTAGGAAGAATTTTGACACTGGTTGTAGTCTGATCAATCAGAAATCTAAGTGTGTATTTATTTATTTTTTTTTTCCTCCCCCCACCCCAAGTCAAACAGGGAAGATTAAGCCAGTGGTCCTGCCGCTGCTGTGGTTTGCAGAGGTGAGCTGCCTTCCTCGACCTGATTCTGCAGAGCCTCTCCTTGCAGGCAGGGGGGAAACTGCTTCCCCATCATCCAGGGCTGGGGAAGCTCCACTTTGAATAAAGCTTTAAGCCAGCCAGACTAATTAAGCACCAACAGAAGGCTTTGCGTTACTTGGCTATGTTGTTAATCCCTTTTTGCTGAACAAACCCTGCACTATACTGGGTAAACCCCTGGCTCTGTCCTAGATGTGGGGTTAAATAGGGCCCAGAACAGAGCTGCCAGCATCCCCGCGCTAACGTGGGCCAGGGAGTGCAGCTATGTGCACATCCAGCTGACTCCCGACTATTTAGTAAAAGCTTCTAGCCTGACTGAATCTTGCATAAATTCCCTAATCTGTGGTGGGAGGTGGTGGGAGAGGAGTTGCGCAGCTGGTCTCTCAGCCCTGGATGAGAGGGAAATGCCACTGACAACTTTGCTTTTTCTGAGCAGAGCGGATCCATTGAAGGCTCAGTCCTAAAGCAGTTTTACACCAACCTGGTGCTGATCCCATCCCTGCTGGACTACCTGCAGTATATCTTCCTTGGCCTGAGTGTCCTGCTCATTATCTTAGCAGCTGTACTCATGGCAACGAGTCAGGTAAGAACTTGCAGATGTCTAATGGGAAATGCTGTTAGTCAAATCAGACTTAATCAGATGATGTAGGTTGGGCTGACAATCTAACACTCCTGAGGAAACATTGGCTGATGCCACGAGCCGTGTCCTAATGGTGCCAGGTGCCAGCACGTAGCAGCAGGACTTCCGCGGCCACCTAGAAATTGGGCTGCAAATAGATAAGATAAAAGCATTTCTGGCCATCTCGGTGCATAACAGGGATGGAAATGGGCTCCTGTAGGAGGAGGCATTTCTCGGCTCATCCAGCTAATGAAAGAGCAAGCCTAGCTCATCAACCCAGCCTCATGGAAAGCAGCAGGTCTGTGCGATTGCACAAATCTGTGCATCTCTGCAGGGTCCCAACAGTTTTCTAATCTGAATAGAGCCTTCTCGAGGGGATGTAGCTACTTGAGCGCAGCTTGTTCACAATGAAATGTAGTCGCTGTGTTCTTGCAGAAGGGGCGCAGACACCGTGGCTGCTTCTCAACCCAGACTGGACCCTGTCTTTCCCTGAAACTCACTTGTTTCCCTGCAAACTACCCCAAATAGCTCTGGAAGCTAAACCCTCAGGGCTTTTGTGGATTTGGGCTTACTGAGAAGCCAAGACCTTCGAAGCCTGCAGGGAGCTGGCAGCTGGGTAGAAGTTGGCCCACGATGGGGCGGGCAGTGAAGGTGCCTGGCTGGCACACGGGTCTGAGCTGTAAGGACAGGATATAAAACAGCTAAAACACTTGATGGAGAGCTGTGGCTCTGGCTCCAAAACGTTCATCTGATAACACTAAGCTCTCTAAAAGCTTTAGCTCTTGAAGCAGAGATCTAGCTCCCTACCCTGGCCTATATCAAAGAAAGTTTATTTAGTTTTGCAGTACAGTCAAATGGCTTGAGCTGGCTCTAAAGCTACAGAAGTGAAGAGGCTACTTGTGGGGGTAAAAAGGCGATGCTTAGGCCGAGAGCGGGCTAAGGGGAGAGCACGTGCGAGGGGCTGCTTTTGCTCAACCTCCTGTAACTGCCCTTACTGAAACACTAATGCAAACCCACTTTAAATAGCACCAGCGTTCTCAGAGTATCACGTAATTGGATTTTAACCAAGCCTACAACTGCTTAATTGACTTAACCACATGATCCCCAATCTCCTTGTTCCTCCATGCACTTCCCTGCAGGGTGGGAGCGATGCTAGGGCCGAGGGCTCAGCGTTAAACCCTTGCTGTGCTCCCGAGATGGTCAGGCGTTGTGTGCTGAACCTCTCTGCTTCAGCGAATGCAAGTGGTTGCTGGCAAACAGACTTCACCCTGCTGCATAGCACCAGCATATCTGAAAAATGTCTGTATTTGCTGAGCGGCTATTTCTAAGCCCTTATGCAGCCCTGGGCTGGCACTTCCTCACCCTGCTTTGTGCAAGTCTTAATTCCTGGTATCAAAGAGCCTTAGCAATGCCAGAAAGGGTCAGGAAGAAAAGCTGGATTTTAAATTCACTCAAGTCAACTGAATATCTGGTTGTGAAATAGCCCAAACCCAGGCGTAAGCCAGCTGTATTTGGGTGCTCAGCCAAAAGTGTCATGAAGTGCTAGAACTAAAAATCAACTGCAGGAAGCGCCTGACTACGTGGAAAGTGATTAAAAAGCCTCAATGACCTTATAAATCTCTAAGGAAGCTGTGCAACAACACATGAAAGTCTCTGCCTAATAAATAGATAAGAGCTCATAAACTGGAAGACATCATAAACTCATAAACTTGGCAATTTGCAGCCAAGGTGTGTTCCTCATTTGATTGAAGTGTTGCTGATCTAGTGATGATTGCTTAATCGTGCACAGTCCTCCCTCTTGAAGTCACAGGCAATGTCAGAGGGGACACCGGGCGGGGGCATTGTCTGCACCGTCAGCCTGAAGGTCTCCCTGAACCCAACTCCTCCTTGGAGTATCTTGTCTGCCTCTGGCTTCTGGAGGGAGTGGTGTACTCTAAACCCAGTCCAGATGAGGTACTGAAAAACACTTAAATCTTAGTCTAGTGTATGGTGGAGCCAGTTTGAAATGCATCTTTGCACCTGCAGTTCTAAAAAATGTGTAAATCTGTACAAGTGTAAAACATGCCCAGACGCAGCATCATAGCTCTCTTCTGCTAACGTGGCCTAAGGTCTGTCTGGTGATGCATTTAAAAGGCAAACAGACCATTTTAAAACTGGCTTGACACTGACTAAAATCTTAACTAGGGCTTAGTTTAACCTAGATTTTGAAATCTTCATTAATAACTAGATTCTAGTTAAACAGTGATTTGAAATCTCCTCCTAAAATTGGAACCTTTGTGGAACTCATGTCCAAGTGTACCATAAACTAGCCTGATTGTCTTCTAGGAAAAATGCTCTTTATTTTGGAGTAGCAATAAAAAGAGCTCAGACAGTAATAAGGCCAACCAGGCCACCTCTGCCACAAAGCTGCCTCCAGTTAAGGGGACGGTGTTGCGGGAAGCCAGACTGTAGGTGGGTACCCAGTCAAGGTAACACACTTCTTTCTCATCCTGATTTGATTAAGCTTTGCTTAAAACCAATCAAATGGAAATGTTTACTGTTCACACCTACCAGCCATGCCCTCTTGGCAGGCTTTGATATGATGATATTGTCTCATGGCTTTATTCAGGGCAACTGAGATGTCTTAATACTCTCACTTAACCAGGCTGCAAGCACATGCTCTTATTGTTTCTCCTGGTGTACCTGATCTGCAGCCCTAATAATATATCAGCGGGGATCAGGGTGAAAAGTAGGATTGGTGTGAGGAAACTGCTCCAGTTTTTTACAGTTTTCACAAAAAAAGTGTTTCCTGGATTTATGCATGTCTAGGTTGCTTAAGTGTTCTCTGTCCTCATCCTTTTCCACCAAGGGTACATCTTCCTTGCTCCGGTTCCTTGCTCCAGACTTTCTCCTGGTCTCTGGGGTCTCCTGCCTCGTTCAGCAACAGGCCCACATGTCCCCTAGTCATCCTTTTGTCACTTGTGTACTTATAGAAGCTGTTCTTGTTGTCTCTGACATCTCTGGCCAGATTCAATTCCAGTTGGGCTATGGCTTTCCTAACTTCATCCCTGCATGCTGGGAGGGTTACCTGTTCCTGCTTCCACCTTCTCTGTGCTTCCTTTTTGCATTTGAGTTTGGCCAGGAGCTCTTTGTTCATCCACATAGGCCTGCTCGCATTTTTGCCTGACTTGGGATGCTTGTTGGGATGGACCACTCTTGAGCTTGGAGGAGGTGATCCTTGAGTATCAATCAGGTTTTTTTACCCTATCTTCCCCCCTACCTGAGTTCTGTAGTCACTTTTGATACCACCAGGTGGCCCTGGTGTTATCATTGGTGCTTACACAGAAGAAGCAGTGGGTAATAGTGAAGGGGTTGGATAAGCCTCGCAGTCCTTCCACAACACCCTGGATCCAGGTCTCCAGCAGGCAGCAAATGTCTCTAGATGACTGGTCAGGTGGGTAGATGGGTGCTTCTGTCCACAGCAGCAGAGAGTGACCCACTACTGTCACTTGCTGCTTCCTCCTGGGGGTCTTGCATGATTTAGGATCGGAGGGCCTACATGATCTGCTTGAAACCATATCTGGCTCCTCTTCAACTTTGAGGGTGGTGAACCTATTTTGTATTTGTAGGCTTTTAGGTCGAGCGGGAACCTTCCTCTTGGTGCCAGAAGGCACCAGCTTCTATCCTTTGCCTTCCCCAGAGGTTGCACTTACCATTATACTAGGGATGGGTGCTGACTGTGTGTCTACTGCAGCTGGGGTCTGGGGGTCTTCAAGCTGTTGTGTCCCTGAGAAGACCCTGTCCATCTCCCTTTCATCTTCTCTGACGCTGTGCAGCATATTGACTTTGTCCCGTAGCTCCTCCACTTGGTGACACAGCTCTCTGGGCTGGGCGTTGGGGGGTGTTACAAGTGTCAGTGGGCAGGAATGGAAATAACTTCATTTTGTTAGGGGAGGAGATGCAAAAATCTTCAATTTAAGAAGCCTTCAGAAAAGGGTTCTTGGCCACGTGAAAGTCCAAGAGGTTTGCGGCACGTGTGTCCCAAGTGGGCATGTGGTGACACCTGCACACTAAGGCCTGACCACAGTGCCACCGCCGAGTGCGTGGCTGTAACCGCTGCTTCAGAGAACCGCCACCGAGAAGAGCCCGCGCCATCCCACCACGCAGAGCAAACCACCCCCCTCCTCCGAGACGACACCACTCCTACATGACGCTGGCACGCTGAGCCAGGACGACGCCGAAGCCTGAGCCGCCGGCTCCAGCACGCTTCCCACTGGGACATATCCGTACCGGGGGCAAGACCTGCTTTGGATCCCCAGAGGTTTCTGGAAGGTGAAGTTGTCCTGGGCAACTCAGCGGAGACCCTGCACACCACGGCAAAGCCACGGGACAGTAACTGCTGCACCAGCACTCCCGTGCCGGGGCACAGGACACCTCGTCCAGACACCCGAAACACAGTGTTCAAGAACCCTTGTCCCCAAGGGTTTACCTCAGCCCCTCTCTCCCCGCGGGGAATGAAGACAGTCGCTGGCTGATCGGAGAAGTTATTTTGCAATTTAAAACTGCCTGTTGCTAGGAATAAAAGGCACTTTAATAGGAGCTTTTAAAATAAATGAGGTTTGTATACGTAGCATTGATGGGATTTAGTCATCTTTTTAAAAGCCACTGTTCATCTCAGGCAAACGGGGCTTGCTGTCCTGAAGCCACTTACGGTTTTATTGCCACTTGATGTGACTGGACTACACCGCAAATCAATTCTGGGTGCTGTCGCTTCAGTGATGTCTCTCCTAAAGGCTTCCCAGGGGGCCTGGAGCCTGCCCGGGGTTGCTCCTGCCTTTGCATGTGTTGGAGAGCGCAATGGTGACTTTTAAAGCCCCAATTCTGTGCCATGACCTTGTGCTCCAGCGATTCCAGTCCAGAGCCCTTTTACTTAGCCTCTCCTTGCCAAAAAACTCGGTGGTACATCTGACCTGTCACTCAGCTCCTGACAGACAGTTGTCCCTGCTGCCTGCTCAGCCGTCCAGGGTCAGCTCTTCTGGCCGTGCACCGTCGGTGCTGGAGGCCATCGTGTCGCCCTGCCCATGCTGCCTGCACATGGGAAGGGAGCAGGCAGAAGCTTGACCCTCTCCTTGAGCATTGAGGAAGATACTTGTGCTTTTGAGACGGAGGAAGCTATGTGCAATCATGAAAGTAACGATGGCCTTAGTAAGATTTGATGAAACTATTGCAGATTTCTGATCTTGGGGGATCTGGGGCTGGATGTTAACTGGGAGGCGGGTGGGCTGGGGTTACTCTTCAGTGGGAAGGAAGCCCAAAGCCGAAAGGAATGTTCTTGGCTAACTACAGATCAGTAGTTGTCTACCACACCTGCCTTCCCTGCTTCCAACTGGGAACCAGGGTAGCCCTTAGGAAAGCAAAAAGGGCCAGTGCTGCTGCCTCTGGCAAGGACGGAACAAAGTGTAGAGGATCTCTGGTCTCTCTTGGACCAGAGGACTTGTTGCACTGCATATGGCATGCATACTGCTGTGAACTGCAAACCATTGCAATTACCTAGGACAGCCCTGTGACCTTCTAGTGGGGTAAGCAATACTTTTCCTCTTACACCTCCGTCCCTCTTACTAGGCAGGATGAGCTAAAACTGACACCAGTTCCTGTGCTGGTGCATTCCTGACTGTCCCCAGTCCTGCAGCTGGGCTTAGGCTGTTTTATCATGGAAACAGTTGTGATACAGCCCAGGTCACCAAGGGAGAGCGTAGCAGCTACCCAGAACTTGGTCCATAGGCTGAACTTGCCTAGATGCCCAAAGCGTGTCTCGCAGGCAGGATGGGACTAGCCAAGTCCCTTCTTGTGGCAAGTTCTGCTAGATTATTTCTGTGGCATTAGTCCTCACTGGGGGTGATGCTTAAACTCCAGCTGTAATTTCCCTCTGGCCTTGAATCCAAAATTATCCACCTGCAACCAGCAAGGCACTATAGGATGCTTGACCTGTCAACTCACGCAAATAAGACCCAGCTGCATTCGGCAAAGTTAGCGGTAGCTCAAAGATAACGACCCTGGGGCTCACCTGCTTGAGGCTTTAATGATGTACTGGTGCTAATTGCTGTTGTACAGGTGAAAACAAATAAAATACTGGAATACTGGTCCTAGTGTGAGCTTTTTTTTTTTTTGGTCTTTGCAGAAAAATATGTTGCAAGAGCTGTTATTTTTAATACCGCGTGTTGCAGTAAGTCTTTGTCTTGGGGGGGGTGTGTGTGCGTGGCTGCCCTGGGGGGTGTTGGG
>NW_009185807.1:9317-15042 GCF_000690835.1 Fulmarus glacialis | reverse complement strand
ATATATTTTAAGTGGAGTAGTTAATACCATGTTTTTCTCAGCCTAAAGAAGACGAAGCTGGGGCGGAGGGAATATACTGTCTGTGCAGGGGCAAAGAATTGAGACAGAGAGAGTAGAAAAATAATGTTGCTGCAATAACAAGGGGGGCTAAAGTGGCAAGGAGAAGCATGGGACCTATGATAGGTGAAGACTGGGCTTGATAATTTTGCAGTTCCCTTAGTCCCATGCACTGCAGATTGTATTTACTTTGGTCTACTTGCACCAGCAAGTTGCACACGTTCAGTGCAGTTGTGGTGCTTCTTCTTGCCCATAAGCAATCAAAACAGTTCTTTCACACTAAAAAAAAAAATAGACATCACAAAACCAAGAAAGAACAGCATTAGTGCATGTGGTTCACTAAAATGTCAATGATGTTTCTAGCGGATATATGAACAAATGGATGTGACTGCTCTCTGCCGAGGAGCAGAGGAACGAGTGACTCTCCCGCAGGTGGGATGGGCTCCGTCAAAGAAATCTCACGAGCGAGCCAGCATGAGATACCAGCCAAGAGATCCTGAGCAGACCTCAAAGGATCTTGAGTTGTGATATCACCAGTGACCCTACGCAGCAATAAAGAGTCTTCCCTCCTTACAGAGCTGTGGAGAATCAATTTCAGAGGCCGATGTTGCAGCAGGGCTTAGAGGAGAGGTCGCTGCTGGCTGATGAAAGGCCAGGACAGGCACGGCAAGGCAGGACAAGGCAGGCAAATCCAGCTCTCTAACGTGCTCTGATCCTTGATGGATGATGCTGTATACATGGTGTCTACAATCAGCTATATTTGAGGATAGGAATATATATATGGTTCTTATTTTAAAGCATCAGAAGATGCTCTTTTATCTTAGTACATCTGTTGGGTAACTATGCACACCACTGGCACAAATAATATTATTCCTCTTACTATGTAAATAACTAGATATAGGAAGAACTATTTGAATGAATCAAACAGAAGTCGGGGCTGTGGAGGTTTTTTGCAATCACCCTGAAAAAGGAGCTGCCTGTCAGCCCTCCTCCTTCCTCATATCAGCATTTCCCTGCATACCCTCTTGAATAGTTCGGTGTATTGCTTTTTTCCTCTGTCCTCCACATGTGAAGAAGATCCCATAAAATTGCCCAGAGTTTTTAGCTCCCAGAGCTAAAGGGGGTCCAGAAATCCCAAAATTTGCTTGGGATCTCACCAGCACTGAAACTGCCATGGAAGGAAACCAAAACTGATGGGATCGCAGTTTGTTCTGCATCCAAGGCTGTTCCTAACTATTGCCCCTCTTTGGGTCACATCCCAGGTGTGTTTGCTTCTTCCTTTCGTATTTACATGCTACACACAGAATTGGTGCATAGAGAGCGCAATCTTTGCGAGCTCTTCTCTATAGAACCAGACCATGCGGTTTCCTCCTCTGGGGAGCAGGAAAGGTGTGAGCTGCAGTGCAAAGGCAGGCAGCAAAAAAATAGGGGGGGTATCTTTGGATGTTTGTGGTATTTACCTATCACTAAGCAGTCAAAGAAGCAGGGAATGAAAAGGCAAATAAAGCAGGTGACCTGGGACCAAAAGCAGCCTAAAATTTTCACGTTTTAGGAAACATGCAAAAAGAAAAAAAAAAAAAAGAAGTCAAAATCATAACAGAAGGAATAATTTCTAGTTCTTTGATAGATTGCCTTTGTCAGTGCTTCCCAACACTGGCCTGATGCTGCACTTTTAGGATTGCTGGGAAAACTCCTGCTGACTTCACAAAACCCAGAGCTTGTCTGAGTACAGCTGAACACTCACACTCTGATTGCTCACCCCGCTCTGATACACCGCAGCTTCTCAGCATATGACATTGCATTTCCCCGGGCTTACAGGGCAGCTTTTGCTCTGCCGAAAAAGGCTAATCTGGTAAGTAAGCAAAACACTGAATCTCTGAATATAAACTATGAGAATCAATCAACTGGGGAAAAGTCAAGCTGAGTGGGAGGAAAGGGCAGGAAAAAGCATCTGGAGTGTATTTTAAACTCTGAACACTTTAATGTATATAATCATGGCATGTAATCCACATGGGACAAATCTTGCAGCGATCTTTCAGGGAAAGTTCCCACTTACATCACATGCTGTAAGGTCATGGAGGCTGTTGCCTTCCCAGAGTTCCCAAGTTTTATACATCTATACTGTATATATATATATATGTAGGATGATACTTCCCAGGGGAGAGCATCTAGAGATGGTGGGAAAGCTTATGTACTTCGGTGATGCTGAGAGCTATGCCAGTGGAGGGGGTTAACTCTTGACAGGGCTACCCAAGCCTCAGATAGGAATCTAAATTACACAAATACAGGACAGCAGGCACTCCTTGAAACTAGCTGATAAGTAGGGATGGTAGAGGCCTCACTCACACAGCAGGACTCAGGCTATTGCATTTAATAAGGTACGGGAAAGAAACTTTCTGCTAGAATTAAAGACATGGAGAAAGAGATAATATGTCACTTTTCTAGATAATGAACATCAGCACCTTCAGCAAACTTGGATCAAATCCCACTTTCTTCTCCACCCATACTGCACGACGAAGACTCTGGTACAGCACACGGCTTCCTTTTTCTTTCCTTCTGGCGATGCCCAATTTTTTTCTGTATACACCGGGTTTAAAACCTCCACACACACGTACATGTACATTGGTATGAAGTTTGTGTAAATTCTTTAGTTGTTAATTACAACTGGAGGCATAATTTTATTTGATATACCATTGTATAGCTCTGGCTTTGCAACTTTCCTGTTTTCAAACCCAGTGCATTGTGAGCATGTACAAAAATATGGAAGATGGATGTAAGTGGAAAGTCACTAGGAAAGCTTGATTGATGTCCCTGGAGGCTTTTCATACTCAAAAGCGAACAGCTGAGTGCATCCTGTTGTCATGCCACTGAGTCATTCAGGATGAATTTGCACCCTAAATTAAATTACAAAGCGTTAAGACAAGAAAGCAATTTTGGGGTACAAATTGTTCGCCCTGTATTTTAGAACCACTTGATGCGTTCTGCATACCCTGACTCTATAAATATACAAACACACGCACAAATATATATATATATATACATGTATATATATGTATATGTATACACTGTGGGGTTATGAACAGCACAGCGGCAGAGATGGGCTTACCAGACGGTATGTTAACCCTTACAGCTGACGGTGAAGCCCCTCAGTGAGGTAACCGAGGCCATGGCCATACCGCCGTATAAGTGAATGCCCAGCATGTGGCTTTTAGGCCAGTGGGTAAGAAGTAATTTAAATAAATTGTTTGTTTGGGAGTTTTCTGCAGTCTTGCTGGGGAGCTCCAGGGAGAAGCCCTTACGAAAAGAGCAAAATTGAAAAGTAAGCTGGTGGGGAGAAAAGCTCCCCGCTGTTTCAGGTATTTCTGTGGAAGAGTAAGGATGTTGAAACCCAGGAAAATTGGGACAAAATGTGAGCTGGCTGCCAGGCTGAGCCTTCGCAGGGCCTGACCACCGGCCGTGCTGCAGAGCAGCAGTCACCAGAGAGACTTTCAGCCGAAGGCTGGGTCTGCCATGCCCCATGTGGGACGTCCCGCGGGAAGGGCCCCAGGGGCAGGGAGATGCCTTCCCCGCATGGTTACCCTGTGAGCCCGGGGAAACCGGCGTTCCAGATGGTTCCAGCGGCCAGCCACGGTCACATCTTTTGGATCACAATCCAGCCCCCCTCTGGATCCCATTTGATACAAGGGTTTGTAAAGGAAGCATCTACGGACTTGTTTTGGGCTTGTGCCAACTTGCTACGGATTCAGATGCTAGGACTATCATTATCTCTCTCACAGACCTCCTCTGGCAAAAGGGGTGTATTGTCTCAGTAGGGTCGGCGGGATGTGGCTCACTGTCATCACGCCCATATCAGTATAAATTACTGTCATATCCACAGGACGACGTGACAAATCCTTTACACCAGCTGAGTCACTCTGAGGCTCCCCAAGGATTCCAGCTTCATTTTCGGTCTTGAATATAGAATCCATATTGTAACAGAGCTGTTCAAAAAAAATGTATGTAGGAAGACTGCATGCTTGTTTAGTTAATGACCAGTGAGAATTCTGCCTTTGGGGGTGCATCACTTTTAATGTCATTGTATTTCTGCATTTAGTAAGGTGGTTGTTGCACCAAAGGCAATTAAGCTGAAGCGTGCGTTCGGTTAAGTCTGGTAGTCAGCCAGCTGGGCAGACAATCTTCTGATGTTCCACACTTTCAGGGGAAATCCTGTAGTGCAAAGAGTCTGGCTGCAAAGCCCAGCACTGTCTCAAAATACTTGTGCAACCTCAGCTACTTCAATCAGTCTGGACACATTAAAGCATAGTTCTTTTGCCCAGGCTAATTTACCTCTCCGTGCACTTCACAATTCTCTCCCATTCCAAGGACTTAATCAAAGTTGGGAAATCAGACCTTGCAGCAAAGCAAAGGAAATTTTGAATCTGAATTTTACAGGTGGGAAAATAAAGGCCATCTGTGTCAAAAGCCAAGATTGCTGCAGAGTCTCATTATCAGATCACAGGCTTTAATTTCTTCTCTGCTTTTAAAAACACAAACAAATTCCTATAGGCACATAAAAAAGGAGGGGGGGGGAGCAGTTTAGGCTGAGCAGGGATCAACACGTGTATTTCAGAAGGCAGACTTTTAGATAAATAGTGTGACACTGCTACTGCCACAATAACAAGAGAAGAGAGATGGAAAAACCAGCTTGCCAAAGTTTGAGGACAACAACCAAAGCAAATTCGCTATAAAAAAGCACAGGATACAATAGTATTTTGGACTAAGACATGCACTGCTTAAGCTTGGGCATGTGCCCATGTGTTGATGTGTGTGTATATGTATAGGTACATGTGGTGTCCTCTCCATTCATAAAACATGAGCCATCTGCTATATGTCTTGGAAGATAAGAGCAGATCCTCCTCCCACAACATTGTATAGCTGATGGAAGTGGCTTGGGAGATCTTTCGAATAACAAATAATGTTGATTATGAGCTTGCTGGTTTTAGCGTGTGTTTGCCACAGCAAAGACAAGCTCTGTGGATTCCTGTATGATTTTGCTTGCTTAGCTTCTGTACTCCCTCCATTGTGTATAATTGTACTACAGTATAAAGCAACCTCCTGTGGCATATAATAAATGCATAAAGATGACATTTACTAACAGTCCCCACTCAGAAAATGAGATAAAGGAAGAATTGAACCCTGTTTGCAAAAAGAAAGGCACTATTAATAGAAACAGGGTGTGTATCAGGATATGTTTACTAGATCGCTGATAACTTTCAGGACTCTGGAGCACGGCAAGCCCCAGCTGGGGCCAAGCACGTAGCATTCCCAAACCCATAGGCAGTCCATCCCAGCCCATCTGAAGATGGGCTACCTCCAAAACCAGGCTGTGAATGAAAGTCAGCTCTCCGTTCCTACGAAGGCCAGATCTCCAGTCAATCTTCCTCTTCCAGCCTAGAGCAGACCTTAAAGAAAGTATTTAGCCCTTCACTCCCTTCTCCAGGTGAGTCTGGGGCTTCACCATGCTCCTCATACAGACTCCATGAAGACTGTCCAACTTCCTTTTGCTAGCCCTGTGGTAGCCACCCATCCGTGCAGTTCTTTGGCAGTGAGCATACAGCCAGTAAAACACTCATACACTTGTCCTGTTTACAAGCCCTCTTTTTTTGCCATTCCTCCCTGTTTAATGTTC
>NW_009185807.1:0-9286 GCF_000690835.1 Fulmarus glacialis | reverse complement strand
TCCTGCTTTTTGGTTGCTCAGCTGGTTTCCAGGATTGTTGCCCATACTGCTGTTCCTCGTACCACTGTGGCATCATATCCTGAAGGAAGACCGGTGCAAGACAGTTTCCCATTTGAGTAATCTTTTTGTTCAAGCAGGAAGGATGATTCCTTTCTGTCACCCCTACAGGCTTTCCTCCAGTGACAAACCTGGAGTTTTATAGTATTTGTTATAATGATGAATTCTCAAGCAGAGACCATCAAGTAATGTAAATCAATATGGTGTTGCTGGCTTCAGAAGACCCATGCTGATTTACTTCAACCAATGATGTATCCTTGTCTGTCTGCCATAGCAGAACACTTCTTTCAGAAACAAATTAAATATAGTAGGATTTCAGATGGTTGCGTGACTCCCTGGATTGCATCTTTTATTTCTCTTCCTATTATTTTTGTCATTATCCTTGCATTCCCTATAAAGTTTTCTGCCTGACTTAATGCAGTTATGATTCAGGCTTGGTGAAAACTGTTTTAACTTTGACACATAACACATACCATATCTGTAACTTCTGCGCTTCTATTAGTCAGTCAGAAACATTAGCTTTGGAACCGGTGGTTTCCCACTGACTATCTCTGAGGAGTCTGGAGATAAGACTTCCTCGCCAGTTCCACCCCCTGGGAAATCATTAGCACAGCTCCCTTACAGACATGAACTCCCTATTACATGCTGTTCCCAGGCACTGTCTCTCCTCCCGGATTGCCTTGGTATCATGGCAATGTGATTTTTTTTTTTTTTTTTCCCATTGGTATTTCATTCTCAGGCGAGCTCATAGTTTGCTGTGGTGTGCTAGAATAACACATCCTAGTCCTAGACTCTGGAGACCATCCTGAGCGTAATTGGATCTATATTGAGCCTGTGGTTCTTTAAGGCTTTCTCAACATTTTACACCATACAGTGCCACTGCTTCTCCATCTGGTGACACGGCTCTGAGAAATATCAAAGAGCTGAGAAATCTATTTGTCCTTAAGCTGCTATCTGTTTCCTTTTTGAACATTGGCAATAAAAGTCCAGTCAAGTGCCAGAGCTGGTCCATTTTTAATTTTCAATTCAATTAAGCATGTAAGAAAAAGGATTTGTACTTGGCAGTTGCTGCCCGCAGGTCTTGGTTAAAATAAACACCCACAGGAGCTGTTCAGGTAAGCGAAGGGCAGGAATTTTGGCTGTCTAAAACCTTCCCTTGTTTTCCCTCCTCCTCTCCGTCTGCTCTTTATTCCTCCAGTTGTCCCCTGGCTCCTTCAGCTAAACCCGTTCCCACCCTCCCCTTCCCCGCGCAAGGATTTCGGCAGCACCTCTCCAGGAAAGCCATCCTCACCCTCTCCGACCTCCCACCCACAGGGGCCAGCTCAGGTTGAATAATTCATGTTAGGTTAAGTATTCAACAGGGGGCTGGACTGAAAAACTCCTTAAGCCTTCATAAAAGCCTGAGCTGTGTTTGCAACCAGGGTGCAGGCAATGACCCGCTCCCCGACCCCGAGGGAGCAGCGAGGGTGAAGATTTTGGGGGGTGCCAGGCATTTGGTCTGTGCAGATCTGCTTAAAAATAGAGCCTGTCCAAATTTCCGTGCTTAAATATGTTACTCACGCATAGCTACAGCTCTAAACAGATCAATAATTAATTGGCATTAGACAGGCAGTGATGATCCGCAAAAAGCTTTGTGGAGATGTTTGTTCTAAAAAAAAAAGAACATTTTTCCTCATCCCCGAAAGGTCCTCCAGCCCGTAGAAGCAGTAGAGAAGAGACTGTCCTTAAGGATGGATAAGGTCAAGAAAGACCATAAGGCATGGGAGGAGCAGGGTGCTGCAGAGGAGTGATTCCCAAAGGCAGTCTGTACATCCCCTGTGACATATGACACACCTAACTATCAGCTCCCCTGTTCTTACAGTTTAAGGGTTCCTGTTGCATAGCTCTTGCTTGCTGCGGTGCAGTATCCTGGTCTCTTCTCTGCCACAGGATGGGAATGCCTGTGTCCTCTGGACAAACCCCAGCACCACGTGGGAATCCGAGAAGAAAATTTTATTTTGGTAACACCAAAACAAAAAAAACCCCAAGAGATCACAAACAGGAAAGACAAAGGGACTTTTACAGGCAATAAACTATTTGGAAGCCTCTTGCTTTGGACAAAGGGACTTTTATAGGGAATAAACTATTTGGAGGCCTCTCGTCTCTTCCCTGCACTACCAGATGCAAGGCTCACTCATCTACTTTTCTTTTAAACAAGACTCCCCTATCTGGCATGCAGCTGTGGAAGCACAGACAATGAATTTACATGAGGAGAGCTCCTAGCAGCTTCCACGCTTCTCTGGCAGATTTCTACAAACTGGATATGACATTACCAGCAGCCAGTCACATCTTGCTCCAATGAACACTGTTATTTATTATTAAACTAAAGGGGACTAGCTCAGCAAGGGCTAGGGGACTGAACACTGCTGGCTAGTGCGTGGAGTAAGTCAAATGTGTAGGTTTTACCGAGATCGGGGTTGTGACAGCGATAAGTTTAAGGCAAAAAAAGTAAGCTTTCACTGCAGAAAGCTGGATTTTGGGAAATCCTTCCCAAAAGCATGATTACTCTCACCATCCACCTTATACTTGAACAAACTCTACAGGTAAGTTATGCTCTACAAGCCTTTTCCATGTTGTTCCCCATTTCCTTGCTCAGAAAGTGAGCGGCCACTGTGCTAACCCTGTTTCTGTTTCCCAGTAGCACCCTTCAACTTTGTTCCTACCTTCTGCTTCATGTTCATAATTGAAAAGGCCCAAACCTCAGTGTCAGCCAGGAGGTACAGGACTCTCTCATGCAGAAGAGGAGAGGTATTCCACTTGGCTCAGCCATCACATCGGGAAAGACCCTCCCAAAACGGTGTCTGTGATACCAAATGGTTCCCTGTCACTGGGGTCCACTTTCCAATGTCCTCATTCAAGTTACCTGCTCCCAGGGACCTCTGCAGAGTGGCTACATGGTTTCTGGGCAGAAACCCAGGACGTCTATAGTTCTCCAGGGGATGATGGGGACAAAACTCTGGCTGTGCTCAGATCCAGGCTTGAGAAACGAAAAGCTCTGGAGGGCAGGAAGAGTTACTCAAGGAGACACATTCCAAAGGAACCAAGAAGAAGAGCCATGAGGTTTCTAGATACATGATTCAAAATGTGTTTTTTGAGGAGGGGTGAGATAGGGCTGCGTTGCTAGGGCTTAGGGGCTTAGGGCTTTGAGGTAAGGCTCAGCAAGGAGGGTTCTTGAAGGACAGGAAGGGTGTCCTTGGAAATTGAGTCCAGGCTCACTTTTAGGCATACACAGCCCCAGCGACAAAGTCATCATGTGCCACTGTATGCAATCACTGTGCCTTATCAAAGTCTGTGGTCTCATGCCAGCTTTGCTGAAAGGGAAGCAAGGGCTGGAGAATCAGAGACCACGTGGATTGTGGGGCCACTCCGTACATGTTCCTGGGGTGCTGGGGACTGGAAGAGGGCCACTGGGAAACAGCCACCAACATCAAGTGAGGGGAACAGCCATTCTGCTTTCCAGTGAGAAATTTGGCTACAACTGAGCTGAGTGCGGGTCTGGGTTTGGGAAAAGCCACCAAGCATAGCGGGGCACAGCGATGACAAGGGGTCAGCAAGGACAGTCCTGGACTGGAGGCACTGCGCTGCGAAGGGAGTAGTAGAAGTGTCATGTCGTGGGATACCAGGGAGCTGAGGGCAATCCAAGGGACCGCATTGGGGTTAGGAAGCAGATGCTGTGGAGGGTGGCTCCTATATCCTTGGAAAGCTGACCTCAGGGGAAGCTTAGCCTCATTAGTAGAAGTTTTCCCGTGGAGAAAATGAGATAAGGTGTTCCCATGGGTCTTAGTCATCCACAGCTAAGCCTAGGATGGGGGCTCAGGCAATGGAGGGGGCTGGGAGAGAGGTTTCTCTGGAGGCTGCTAAGACAGGACAGTGCCCGTGCAATTGGTGCCTGGTGTGAATTTCCTGGCATAGCCTTCGTCCAGCTATATGTTATTCAAAAGGTGCTTCTTTTTGGAAGGGAAGGTTTTGACAATATGCAGTAGTACTATTATTTCCAGTCCTTACTTTCCCATATTAAAATCATAATCCCTTCCATAGTCTCACCCTGGCTCAAATAGGCCATGTGACAAGACATATTTAACTATGCCCCTATAAAATCTCAAGACTGTTGTCCAAAAATTTAGCTCACATCTGCTTTTCAGTGCAGTGGATATTGATGTGCCTGACAGGCAGTGGTTTCATCACACAAGCAAGTTCACTATAAATAATATTTTCAACAGTGGCAGCAGAGAGCATTCGGAGGGGGGAGATGATAGCAAACTGGGAAGCTGTGACACGTGGCTCTACAGCTTGTTCTGAATGTCAGCTTTCCATGCACATTTGGAGAGCAGACTTCAATTCTGAGCTAGAAAAGCAAGTTAAGAAAGTAAACTGGCAAAGAAGGATTGAGTGGCTCACATGAACCACGATGCTCCTCAGATCGTGTTTGCAGCTGGAACTCTGCTCTCCTTTCCCACTCATGCCCCCACAGAGCCACATTCCAGCAAATTCACTCTTATCCCATAGAAGCCTTCCTTTCTGACATATTTTTCTGCCTATCAGCAACATTGCCTAATTATCTCCTCCTCTTTTTCCAAGAGCAAGTTCCAGTGACTTAGCATATATCTGCAGGGAATTTTTCCTAATCTGAGCGATATCTACGCACAAACTCCACAAAGATGCTTTTCTTGAAAATGTTCAAGGTTGAAGATTGAGGCTTGCACTGTAGGCCAATAGAAGGTGATAGTGCATGAGAGAGATGTCAAGTGAGGATAGACCTTGAAGGGCCTTAAAAAAAGAGACTTTCTTCATTATGGGACACAGTGAAAACAGAAAGCCAATGAAGAAATACAGAGATTTCCAACATCAAAGCATCAAACTAGGAAATCAGATTCCCTCCTTGGACATCCTCAAAAGCCATCTGGATGTGGTCCTCGGCAACTGGCTATAGCTGGCCCTGCTTGAGCAGAGGGGTTGGGTCAGATGACTCCAGAGGTCACTTCCAACCTCAACCATTCTGGGATTCTGTGAAATTATCTTTGCAACACCATTTTAGATGAATACCTGGAGGACAACACACTTGTATTTGTCAAAGCCAGAGAGGTGGTGATTCAGGAATCAGGACATGCTCTGATTCTAACAAGTGTGTGGCCAAATGTTTTAAATAAGTAGATAAACAGAATGACTAGATTGCAGGCATCTTACTCAGAATGTGATTGAAATCAGAACTGATGCCCAGGGTAGGAGCCTGACCTGCAAGCAATTTAGTTGCATTTTCCACAGTGTTGAAGCATGTAAGGAGGTCTTTCTTACCTGACCTTGATGAAATAGCTAGGCATCCATGGGAACGACAGAAAGAAGCAGCCTGAGATGTTAGTTTGGACAGGGAAAGAAAGTCTGCAATGGGGAGGAGGTTCTGAGGTAGTTCTATGTTTCTGTAGAGGAGGTAGTTCAGCTGGTTGTAATTACCCATCTTTACAGCAAACAGTTTGTATTTATTCTTAAAGCAATGCATTTTTGTACATTGCTCTGCTACAGTTTTTTCCAGAACTGAGTTTTCTAGCTTCCATATGGAGATGTCAGGTGTAATAACTCCACAAAAGTCAAGAGATGACAGGTACCGATTCTCTCCTATCAGCCAACCCTGTCAGAAAAGATTAGATTGGTTCTACATGAATTCTTCTTGACAATTTTGCCTTAGTTGTACCTTCCAGGTGCCCGACAACAGCTTTAGTATTTCCTCCAGTAGTTTTTAGGAATTGAGGTTAAGCTGACTGGTTCCATCTTTTTCTTTTGAAAATTAAGTACAAAATTCCCGATTTTCTAGGGCCTTATACATTTTCCAGAAGCTCTCATATATACCACCAACAGCTCCTGAACTGCTGGTGGTCTCTAAATACACTGTGGTGAACTTTATCAGATACCAGGAACTTGCAACCATCTAACTTATGTACACGTTCTCTGTCCCTTTGTGGTTATCCCTCCTATCTTCAAAAAGGGCAAAAGAAGGACGGAGGGAACTACGGGCCAACAGGCCTTACCTCAATCCCTGGTAAGGGGATGGAACAAGTAATCCTGGAACCCATTTCCAGGCACATGAAGGTCAAGATGGAGATTAGGAGTAGTCAACATGAATTCACAAAGGCAAGTCACACTTGACCAACTTGATAACCTTCTATGATGAAATGACTGGCTTGGTAGATGAGGGGAGAACAGTGGATATTGTCTGCCTTGACTTCAGTACGGCTTTTGACACTGTCTCTAATAACATCCTCATAGACAAGCTCTTGAAGTATGGGCTGGATGAACAGTGAAGTGGGTTGAAAACTGGATTAACAGGCCCAGAAGGCTGTGATCAGTGGTAACAAGTTTAGTTAGAGGCCTTTAACTAGCAAACCCCAGGGATCAATACTGGGTCAAATTCTGTTCAGCATCTTCATTAATGACCTGGATGATAGGGTAGAGTGCACCCTCAGCAAGCTTGCTGAGGATACAAAAGTGGGAGGAGTGGTCGATACACTGGTCTATCCAGAAGGACCTCAACAGGCTGGAGAAATGGGTCGACAGGAACCTCATCAAGTTCAACAAGGGGAAGTGTGAAGTCCTGCAGCTGGGAAGGAACACTCATGTTGGAATACAGGCTGGAAGTCAACTGGCTGGAAAGCAGCTTTGCAGAAAAGGGCCTGGGGATCCTGGTGGACACTAAGCTGAACATGAGCCAGCAATGTGCCCTTGTAGCAAAGAAGGCAAATTGTATCCTGGGATGCATTAGGAGTGTTGCCAGCAGATCAAAGGAGGTGATCCTTCCTTTCTACTCACATACATCTGAAGTATTGTGTCTAGTTCTGAGCTCCCCAGTACAAAAGAGACATGGACATATTGGAGAGAGTTCAGTGAAGAGTCACTAAGATGATTAGGGGACTAGAGCATCTTTCCTATGAGGAGAGGCTGAGACAGCTCAGACTGTTCAGCCTGGACAAGAGAAGGCTTAGGGGGATCTCATCAATATTGTCATGGTTTAATCCTAGCCAGCAACTAAACACCACACAGCCACTCGCTCATTCCCCCCACCTCCAGTGGGATGGGAGAGAGAATTGGGAAAATAAAAGTGAGAAAACTCATGGGCTGAGATAAGAACAGTTTAATAATTGAAATAAAGTAAAATAGTAATAGTAGTAATAGTAGTAATAGTAGTAATAGTAATAGTAATTTTTTAAAGAGAATTTATAAAGGAAGCCATGCACAATGTAACTGCTTACCACCCACCAACCAATGCCCAGTCAGTCCCTGAGCAGCAATTGCTGCCCTCCAGCTAACTGCCCCTCAGTTTATATACTGAGCATGATGTCATATAGTATGGAATACCCCACCGGCCAGTTTGGGTTAGCTGTCCTGGCTGTGCTCCCTCCCAGCTTCTTGTGTGGCTGGCAGAGCATGGGAAGCTGAAAAGTCCTTGATTAGCGTAAGCACTACTTAGCAACAACTAAAACATCAGTGCGTTATCAACATTATTCTCATACAAAATCCAAAACACGGCACTATACAAGCTACTAGGAAGAAAATTAACTCTAGCCCACACAAAACCAGGACAAATGTATATAAATACCTGAAGGAAGGTTGCAAAGAGGATGGAGCCAGGCTCTTCTCAGTGGTGCCCAGTGACTCAATGGGCACAAGCTGAAACACAGGAGGTGCCATCTGAACATCAGGAAACACTTTTTCACTGTGAGGGTGACTGAGCACTGGCACAGGTTGCCCAGGGAGGTTGTGGAGCCTCCATCCTTGGAGATATTCAAAAGCCGTCTGGACACGGTTCTTTGGCAACCAGCTCTAGGTGGCCCTGTTTGAGCAGGGGGATGGACCAGGTGACCTCCAAAGGTTCCTTCCAACCTCAGCCATTCTGTGATTATCTTAACAGGTTTTTACATTAATTCACAGCAAAGAGTTCAAGATTTAGCAACGAGCACCTTGGGCTTGGACTCCTGTCAAACAGCATACCTCACAGGACATCAAGTTGGGCCATAAGATCCTCAAAGTGAGGACAGCCAACCATTATCACCATTCATATCCTCCTAAGATTGCTCATGGTGCTTGATCTCAACAGAACAGAGCACCCTGTATCCCTAGTGGAGCCCATCAGGCAGGTGCTCTTGTGCGGTAGATGGTTTCTCCTCCACTGCTGATGGTGCTGTAAACCTTAGTAACTGTTCTTTTTTTCTTTTTGTCCTTGGATATCTCTACTGACAAAATCTGATGAACCTGAATATTTCTCAGCCTAACCTGGGAGAGCTGGAGAGATGCATCCAGTGCCTTTACTCACTCACCCAACATCTGGGTCTTGCACTTCTTTTCCACAGATTCCATGAGCTCAAGAAGAAGGAAAACTAGCAGCAGTTATAGTGCCACTAGCTTTACAGACCTCTTTGCTGTCCTTCCTGTAGTTTCTTCCCAAAGTATTTCCTGCAAAGAGTCTCATAAACCATTTATTGCTCCTCTCCCAGGAGATTCTCTTAAAAGGCTCTGACAGTGTTAAGAGGAGTGTCAGATTCTGTTATTATAACAGTTGCCTCATGACTTAAAAACACATGCATTCTTTGGGAAAGAACCCAAAACTATCAACATACAAAGCCCATATAGCAGATTTTAAAAGCTCTTTCAATTGTACATTTTACTTCGAAAGATTGGGGTGTTTTCCGGGACTTGTTTCATGCACGCATCAGGACAAGAGTGCTGCATAACTCTGAGGCCAGGCATACAAATAACTATAAGCTAATTCAACTCTGAAAACCCTAGAAATTTGATGTTTAAACACAGAAAGGCAGGAAGACAGTAATGGTCCAGTCCCATCTAGTTGAAAGCACTGAGATGGTTTATGTCTTTTAGCTTCAGAGACACACAACAGATACAACTGGTGGGTACAGCCTCAGGCTGTTGAGATGCACAGACTAATGCTCTCAATACTCTCATTTGCAGCTGCACACATTATCAATATGGTAATGTCCAGCTGTATGCGGAAATGGACCATGATGTAAATATACATAGAAGAATTTAACACAGATATCTCATTTGAAATGGTGCTTGCTTGGCAATGTGGCCATTTTGGAATGAAGGCAAGGAGAGGATCTGCTGACTGGAAGCAGTGCTCAAATCCACAGCACCAGCCTGTCTCCTTCATTTGCTTTGAGTGCACCCTCAGTAAGTTTGCAAATGA
>NW_009185806.1:0-4565 GCF_000690835.1 Fulmarus glacialis | reverse complement strand
CTGCGGTCTCGGCGGCTTCCCCTCCTGGAGCTCAGAGCTGTAGTATTTGCATAATTGCTGCCTGCATGTATTAATGTAGTAATTACGCAGTTATGACACTTGTGTGACTGTATTGTCTGCGTGGTATATGGAAATGATATAATGATTATAAAATCATTATACAGTATAGCAGTATGCCTGTAAAATGTAGTGCCTTTTCTGCACTACTGATAGGTACCTGCATGCTACAAAAGGACTGGCTCTCCCTGCAAGGTTGGTGAAGTTTGTTTATTTTTATCTGCTACCCTTTGCTGTGAAAAATTTAACCAATTTCCGCAATTCAAGCTTTAATGGTTTCCTTTAACTACTGGCCATCTGTTGTAGTGCGGAAAGATTTCCTACAGGGATGCCTGCTTTAACAAATTTTTGCCATTGCTGTCATATCAACTCAGTGTTTTCCTGTCATCTTTCTGTTGTGATAAACGATTTCTGAATTGACAGCTGTCGCATACGTGCTTACGTAGCAATTGGGAAAATCCACTGATGGACTAAAACTGAATTCTTTCACTTGGTCATTGCTTCTGAAGAAGGTAGGAGCAGAGAAAAGATTTTCTTTGGCATTTTAAAATGAACTGTAGAATTTAATCTAACTTCTGTAATTTATCAACATTAATATATAGCAAGATTCCTTACTGTAAGAAGTCAGAGAGGATCACTGTAATGCACAATCCTACCAGACATGGTCATGCCTAATTTTGCAGACACAGAATTTCATTTATTTCAGAAGGACATCACTTGCGCATAAAACTTAATCTTTTTATGGAAAAAGTTTTCAAGATGTATTTTATATGAAAGATGGTAATTACTTAGTATTTGCCTATTTCCTGAATTAAGATTTTCTGATGGTTTTACTAAAAACAAGCTGCTGCTGTGTGGAGCCCAATGTCTGTTTGGAGACTTCCAGAAGTGAGTCCAGAAGGGGAAAAATACAGTCTGGGCTGAAAAGTCGTAAGTCTTTAACAGTGGCAGCAGTCCTGTATCTAGAAGAGACTCTCCGGTGTGGGGACTACCCTTATATATTACACTTAAGGGGGGAAAGAAGATGGATGGGCATGGATGTTCTGAGGGAAGATTTTATTTCAGCCTTGATGAAGTTTTGGAGCTTAGCACCTTTGGGGTTCGGTGCTGGCAGGTGGGGGCATTGCTAGAGAAATGTTGTGGGGAAAAATGTGCACAAAAGTGCCGCTTGTTGTGTCCTGTTCAGGACGTGTCCAGCCCGTGCCATGGACTGCACGACGGAGGCCCTGCGCTAGGGAGGGTTGCGACCCGTGGGGAACCAGCAGCAGCCGTGCTTTAGTGCGGGGATGGGAGCAGCTCTGAGAGCCCTCCTAACAGGGAAAGTGGATATTCATTTACGATAGCCTTGCTCCCAGGACCTCGCTGGTATGGCTGTGTGGATGGAGCATCCGAGAGTCTGTGCTACCCGTCATGACATGTCTAAGCAAACAGTTACTATACAGGAGTGAGCCTTGGCTCTATAGCAGACAGCTCTGTGAAACCGTGGGTGCTAGACTCAGTACCAGGCAGAAAAGCAAACAGAACATTATGGCTTATTAGGAGAGAAGTAGGGAACAAACTGGAGAAACATCATTGTGTCACCATACAGATCTGTGCTGTTCCAGCACCTTGAATATCTCGTGTGGTTTCGGTGCCTTTTTATCAGAAAGAATAGAATAGGGAAAACTTATAGAGGGGCCACGAGTGAGGTTGGGGCAGGGATGGGCTGTCCGGGAGGAGCACAGAGACGTTGCCCAGGCAGGGAGGGAATTAGAAAAGCCGAAGCTTGTCTGCAGTTGAATTGGGGAGATAGATAGATTTCTTCTTGCCATTTTGTCTGTACAGCTGTCAGGTCCCCCTCTCTCAATCCCAGCTGCTGCGCTGCAAGGACACTACACTACTGCAGGGACGGTGTACTGGCTCTTCAAAGGAAACCGAACTGCCCTCTCTTCTACTTTTGTTCTTTCCCTCCCTACGCTGGTTTCTCCTCCACAGCTCCTTTCCTGCCCAAACCTCCCCTTCATTCAGCGCTATGCACTTCCAAGATCTCCCTCTTTACCATGCCCCGTGATTTTGTCAGGCCGCTCTGGGGCACCTGACTGCAGAGCAGCACTCCTCGCCAGCTCCGTGCTGCCCCGCGGCGTGCCGGGGCTCTGTGCAAACCCACCCAGGGAACACAAAAAAGCAGTGCAGGGCCGCACACCGCACATTGCCATCAGCCTGTCAATGACAAGAGCAGATCTTTGTTTTCACGTGGCGTGGATGGGCTCAGATGTCTTCACCAGCCACGCTCAGGCAGAGTCCTGCCACGCTCTGGAGGACAAATCAGACCCCAAGTGGGCGATTTGGCATTTCGCAATGGTGCGTTTTTGTGGATGGTCAAGTATACTTTGGAGAAGAAAATGCTTGTGGAGAGCCACATTTTACCCAAGTTTTATAACTGAGTTATTACGGAAGTGTGTGAAAAATGGGGTTTAGAATAGAAGTGCTGACACTAGAACAGCATGAACACAGCTGTTACAATATAGTAAATTTGTAAGAAATTGTATAGCTAACAAAGTAGGTCAACAGCTTCAGAGGAAAAACTGTTTCAGATGGCATGCTACTCTATCTTAGGAGATCTTGATGTTTTTTCAACATGAGAACAGAAATGTTTTCCCTTCTGCGCTAATTCCTGTCATCTTTGTTTTTAAAAATATTCATGCTGGAAGGTGGGGCTGCCCTCCAACTGTGGGTAAATACAAATCTAGCACGTACAAGTACAGCACAGTGGAGCACAGACCAGAGAACGTAAGAGTGACTATGCGGCATGAACGAGGGTGAGAAGGCAGATGGCATGTGTGGTGGTTTTTCCAGAGTATTCTCCTAGACACAAACAATTCGTGCATTAGAGACTTCCCAAATCAGAAGGGTTGCCTTTGTATGTAACAGTCCTTACAGCATCTATTTTTCCATGAATTTGTCCAGTGGGATGGGGGAGAGAATCGGGAGAGCATCTATTTTTCCATGAATTTGTCCCGTCTCTTTTGAACTTTTTTAGACTTTCAGCACATTCCCGTGGAAAGCAATCCCAGAGTTTAGGAAGGAACATGAGACTTTGGCTTTTCTAATTCCCTCCCTGCCTGGGCAATGGCTCTGTGCTCCTCATGGACAGCCCATCCCTGCCCGGACCTTGCTGTTTTTTGCTTTCCAGCTCAGTTTGAAGTTCTCTGTTCAGCCACGCTGGCTTCAGCACTTTGGGATGGGCTGTGCTTGCGCTCCATGGAGGTAATCCCTGAAGATTAGCCAGCTTTTTTGCTCCTATTTGCCTTTCGGAGCAGTGTCTGATAAGATCCTGCCTACCAGTTCTCTGAGAGGCTCTTAATGTATTTAGTGTTACATGTAATTTAGGCCTCTAAAGTGCTAGTAGTTTGGGCTTCACTCAGGTAGTTTCCTTTATTGTTGCTTCCTAAATATGCCTTTGCCTTTCTTGTCTCTCCATATACTCCAGAAGCCCTTGAAAAGACTAGTTCATCTACCGGTAGTTGGGAAGTCCCCAGGTCCCTAATGCCCTCCGAGGGAGCTGTCACCCAGCTGCGGTGATCAGAAGAGCAGGACATTTCCCAATATGCCTTTGTCAGTAGATGACAAAGAAAACTCCCCGCTGATTTAAAACTCAGAGCAAATTGTTCTTTCTTTGTTTCTCCCTCATTCTTGGAAGGATTTACATTGCTGTCAGTGAGCTACCCGACATTAGATTTTCATTAGCTCATAATGAAGCTGAACACTTGAACATCTTGGTCAAATCCATTTACTGCATCTCTGGTCCCTTCAGGGTCCACCTCAAGTCTCTGCTTTCCACTTTGCTCTCCCCTCCTGCCTGTTAACCCCTGCTTACCCATCCGGCTTACAGCTCGGCATAGCTTCTTAGTGTAACTCAGTGGGTTTGGATATGAACATTACCAGCTTGTAAATGATAGCGTCAAACTGTTCTAGGGGACAAGATTAATCCAAATGCTAAATAGAGCCATTAGACCTTTTGTAAGCACTTTGTGTTTCCCTGAGCAAATATTGCCGCACAAAGGTGGCACTTCTCAGTCTCTCCATCCCTCTGCACCTCTGTTTAAATTCCAGTACCTTAATCTCGTCTTCCTTGTCCCGTTTTTTTTCCTTTACTTTGCTCCTGGCAAAGAGGTTTTGAGGCTCTCTTCTCTCCCTCTTTCAACCTTCCTGTTGCCAGCCAATTTGTTGCTTTGAGGTACACTGCTGTTGTTTAGTGATGCCCACCTGGCTCAGAACAATATCTTTATAGATACGGTTGTTCTCTAGAACCTCCAGTTCTGAAAACATGTAAATACCAGTGGTACTTTGACTGACAAGTGTATTACTTAATGGCATAGTTGCCATGGGAAAGAAATCTTGGAGTGCTAAAGTGATAACAAGATTGGGACGAATGGTAACATTTTCAAGGAACTCTACTTTACCTCCTCAAAAGTGATCTATTTAGAATCATAGAATACAATAGAATAGAATGGTTTGGGTTGGAAGGG
>NW_009185805.1:362-4596 GCF_000690835.1 Fulmarus glacialis | reverse complement strand
CCGGCGGCTCAGGCCCCCCACCGCACCCCCTGCCCACCGCAGCGCCTGCACCGGGCCCTCCTCACCCATCTCTCCTCCTTCGTCCCCATCATCGCGCTGGTTCAGGGTTCCTCTGTCCCAGCTAAAGGCTGCGCCGGGGCTCTCCTCTCTCCTACCTGCAAGTCTTGGCATCTCCTACGCCTCCTTGTCAGCTCAGCACCCACCTCACGCCGGGGACCACCAGTTGACTCATTTATCTGTGCTTTGGTCTAAGTTTCACCGCGGTGTCTCCCTGACATGCCCCCCACGCTCCCCAGATTAAAGGCGGCGCTGGTCCCAGCTCCAGCACATGGAGGAAGCCCACGAGATCCACCTAGAAACCAGCCCTGGAGAAGCTAGTCCAGCTTTTGGATTGCCCTTGCTCCCCCTCTCTTCTACGTGCGGAAAACTAAGCAAAGTTTAGCTCTTTTTGGATTTATCGAATTTTGGACCACATCTTCAAAAGATACTCAGATGCTCGGTATCACAAATACTGAGACTATATGGACATAGATGCGCTTCTTCCAAGCAACTGTGAATTAACCCCCAAGACTCCTGCTAATATTAAGTCCTATTTTTTGTGGACTCAGCTCACCCAGCAGCAGCCTCCCTTGGAGCTCGCAGTGAAGCAGGATCAGAAACGCGACAGCTCTGGCCCCAGACCAACACAGCAACGCAGCCACGGGACCTTCCCTCTCCTCAAGATGCAAGACCAGAAGGCAGTGGCTGTTTCCCATCGCTTAAACAGCTTGTTTAAAAATGTAGCAAAACATTTTACCCCTTCTCGATTTGTTTTCCTTAACAGTTGCTTATGAGGGACCTTATCAAAAGCTTTCTGAAATTCCAAGTAAATTAGTCATTAGGCAGGTTTTCAGAACAGTAATTAGGCCACTCCATGCCCCTGATGTATTATTTACCTGAGAAGATATACATAATTAGGGCTCTTCTTTATAACTGGTATTACACGCACTAAATTCTACTCCAGTCTATCGTGTAATTACGCAATTAGGCTGCATGCTAAACAGAAAGAAACCAATTCTGAAAACCAAGCAAAAAGAAAAAAAAAAACAACGGTAATTATTATTTTTTAAATCCTCCATCACCAGCACAGCAGCAGGTCTTAAAATGTTAATATCCCTCCACTTAAGTCATTTTTAAACAGGTGCTGCAACCAGGTTTGGTTTCTTAATTTTGCCGCATTTAATCCTACTTTGCGAGGTTTAACGTCGTGCGAGAGATTCGGTTCTTTGAAGAGATTTGCTGTAAAGGCTGATGTTAAAAGGGGCCTTTCCCTTCCCCAGCCAGCACAGACTTGCCGTGCCGGTGGAAGCGGCACCGCATTGTCTTGCAGCCTCCCTTCGCCGCTCCTCAGCCCCCCGCTCCTCCCAAATGATGATTATTTTTCAACAGCTTCCCGGCTTGCCGCTGGCGGCTGGCAGAGGCAGACAGGTACAGTTGCTATGGTACGACCGTCACAGTAATTTAGCCCTACAGAGCTGGCTCCCACGCCGGAATTTAACGGGGCAGCGTGGCAAAAAGGAAGGTGGGGAGCGCTGGGGAGGGGGATGCGTGCCAGCCGTCGGGTGTCTGCGGCAGGAGGTGCTGACGTGCAGAAAACCACCCAGCAGCCTCCGCACGCCTTTCGGCCGGAGGGATGGACCCGGTCATCTTCCGATTTCTTCCTGCCTTCATCCCGGTCCCACTGCAAAGCGAGATCTCAGCTCTTCCGCAGATCCCTTCCTACCCGTGCCTGCCCGCAGGGTGTTGCGCAAGCAGAGTCACGTCTGTCCTGCCTTTGTTTCCTGGTCCTTGCTGATGGAGGAGCGTGTGCCATGGGGTCTAACATAGGGTCGGGAGGTTTTTTTAATCTACCTATTGTTATACATTTATTTTAGAGTTGGCGAGATCAAAGAAAAGCGCCCAGGACTCGCTGAGCACACTGACGCCTCCCGGAGAAGATACCTGCGTATTAGCTGCATATGCTTCAAAGACACAAATGATTCACTATTTAGTTAAAGCATGAACAGATTTCCTTCCAAAACTTTACATCTCAATGCTCAAAATTTCCACATCCATTCCCCAGGCACAGGGGAAGGTGCAGAGCTGGCACGGGGAACGCCATGAGCTTTAGGAAGCCCCGGGTTTAAATAGCACTGTTGGACTTGCATTGAACTCTGCAAGAGAGCTGGGGGTTCAAAGTCATCTGCTGGTCCCGAAGAGCGTGAGCTGGTGACTCAGAGGACTTAAGGATAACTTCTTTAGGTTTTGCTGCTGCTTCTCTCCTCTTTCGCCATCTTACAGAGGGGACCTCTGCTCCCAGCCCCGGTCACCCCAGGGCTCTTCCCTCCCCTGCCACCATGTGCCTGCCGAGGCGAGGCTCCGTCTAGGCTCTGGCCACTCTCAAATTCTGTGATTTCACCTAACCAGTGGCTTTCTTCTTGATGTTACTGCAATTATTTTTTTTTTCCAGGGGGAGAGAAAAGACATTCAAGTATAGCAGAAAAAAGTCCAGCTCTACCAGGACAACTGGAAGAGGTCTTCTCTCGAGCCTTCCCCAGCCTCCCATCACACCCACCTCCAAGGACCACGCCAGGACCAAACTACAGCTTCCGACACCCCCTCCCACGGTGGCTCTCACCGAGATGTACAAACCACCACAGTCGTGACCTTTATGTCCCAAACCCTGTGAAATCTCAATCCTTGCAGGGACTTCAATGAGAGTCTCCAACACTTGCAAAGCCTTTCGCAGAGCTTGTGCTCATAAGCCACAATTCTCCCGCACACGGCGCCTTGCAGGACCAGGGCTTAGGAGCCACCAAGTCACCACAGTAATCACCAGCAGGTCAGGATTTCAAAGGAACCCGCAGCTCCAACAGCGCTGAGATTTGGGGATTTATCTCTCCTGGGCTCTTTTGAAAATCCTGATCAGAGTGCAGCTCTGGTCAAAAATTATGCTAAAAATAGTGTTCACAGGAGGGCCCGGTACAAATCTCTGCTCCTCTAGGATTCTTATGAGTCAGCTCGTTTCAAAGACAAGAGGAAATTTGTACAAATAGCAAAGCAGTAAACAGAGAAGGGAGATTTAGCCATGCCTTGTAGGCCCCCAAAGGGGTACCTATGGCATCCTTTGGAGAAAACAGCCTTGCTGTTAAGATACCAGCTGCACCAACAATCAAAAAAAAAAAAAAAAATCTCAGATTCAACTGTAGAACCTCCTGCACTGAGCTGGAGAATAAATATAGAAGCAATGAGATATTTATAGGCAGACAGCTATTTTAACACAGCCCTGCTTAAAAGAGAATCCTTATTTAAGTCTTGTCCCTGTAAAGCTGCAGGATGACTTAGAAAAATAACCAGATTAATTATTTTCATCAGAACAGAGAAACACGTAGGGAAGATCAAATGCATGCAAATGCATTAAGAATGTGGGAGCTCGAGTGAAGTGCTTCTGTTCTGGTGACTCAAATACAAGAAGGATGGTGAGATCTCCTGAGTGCAGGCTAGTCTCTGAAGAGCCCTGCCTGACCACATCTGAAGTCTGCCAGGGATCAGGACAAGACAAAGCATGAAAAACAGGCACACATCGGCTCGCTGGCGAGGCAGGCTGAGCGCCACCCCGCCATCGCGCTCCCCTGACCAGCACCGTCCTCTCCAGAAATGCGACCAACAGCAAAACATTAGATTTTCCCATTGTACTGTAAAAGCAATGTGAGCAGAGGAGTATTTCTAGATGTACTGCATTGACTCCGACAACAGTCCGATTTGCCCACTCTGTCCCCAAAATTGGAGGTGTGGCTGTCACCCAAGCTAAGGTGGTTGCTCTCTTCCTGCTCCTGGCATGCCCTGTCCTTTGGTCACCCTTTCCCAACCTGCAACAGCTACAACGCCTGCTAAAGCTCAGAGGCTACTTTATGCAGTGGGACACATCTTTACCGGTCACCTGGAAAACTCTTGGAAGACAAGACCGGGAGCGATTGCATGGTGCAAGCATTATCTGAGCCATCACGGGATTCAATGACGATGTTTCTACTCTATTTCTGCAGAAAGCTTGTTGCTCTCCACCCTTGCAACGTCTGGATGAAGAGCAGAGAGATTTGCAGCACCGCAAAGAGCAGCGGGGCCCAGGGTGGAAGTCCACAACCCCAGCTGATCCACGACCGCGGGACTTTCTGGGCAAAGAAAACTGCAGTGGAAGTAACTGCTTGTTGGGTTTGGG
>NW_009185805.1:0-329 GCF_000690835.1 Fulmarus glacialis | reverse complement strand
TATACGCGCAGCAGGGGTGCCCTGCAGTAACAGTGCGATTGAATTGAACACGCAGGAGCGCACGTGTCCACGCGTAGGGAAGCTGAAGTCCACGCTCATCGGTGCTGCCCCAGGGCCAGGCACACGAATCCCACCACGGCAGCAGAGGCAGAGCCTCCCCGCGGGGGTGGACCTTTGCAAGGCACGGAGTGAGCCACCACCGGGCACTTACCACCTCCTCAACGGAGGGAGATGTTCCAGAGGTGGGGACACGCCTCCCCGCACTGTCCTCACCCAGCATCTCACTGTATCACTATGCAAACGTCGGCAGGCACCAACCCTGGCCATGC
>NW_009185804.1:0-30536 GCF_000690835.1 Fulmarus glacialis | reverse complement strand
TAATTTTAATGTAATAATATCTGGAGCACCAGTGCAGTTTGTAGCATAAGAACAGTTTAACTGTTAGTTGGACTAACAGATAACGTGCAATTCTACTGTCAGTGTTTTTAAAAGCATGCTGAAAAATTGTGGAGGACAGCTAGAGGTAAGAAATAACTTTGTGGACTGAAAAAGGTATTTCACAGTGGAAACAGACAACCTACTTAATTTATCAAGATGTAGTAGGCAATAATGTCTTTGAAGCATCCACAGAGAATTAAGATAATGCTGAGGTCTAGTTGGATGGATGAATGTCTGTTAAGATTCAGTCACTGCAGGCTAAACTTTGATATTCTCAAACTGGAAATAATACTAATTCTTAAGAGGATTTTTTTGTATCAAGTGGGGTTGTGGTATACTGCATTTGTAAGTAGCATTTGCTGTATTAGTTGTCATTCTGAAAGAATTTGAAACCGTGCAGATCTGTTCTCACGCCATTTCCGGCTACATGTCCCTCTTTTGTACTCTCCTTGTGTAAAGATAAGGCTGAAGAGAGATCTGTTTTTCTGACTTGACTCCTCCTCCTACGAACTGCTGGGGAAGTGAACCTCCTTTGCACTCAGCCTCTCAGGCTTTGTGCATATGTGGGTCCAACTGTGTGCAAGGCATCAATAAAGCTTTTGCTGTGTGCAAGATGTAAGCCATAGCTTTGTTTGGGGCCTGTATTTGCAGTTCATTAGCCTGGCTTGTTCTGCTCTAGCATCTGCACAGAGCTTGGAATACATCTCATATTTGAAGCTGTCTTGGTGCAGTGTGCATCTGATTGGCTGGCGCTCACCTCCTATCTTGGTTTTGGTCTTTGTTGCACAAATCTCCTTACTGAATCACCGAGGAGTCGTTCGAAGCACTTTGCATTGGGCTACAGGGAAGTCCGGGAAGGCAGTATAGCAGGAGAACAAAATAATGCGGTCATTTGGTCTGACATTCAAATCTCTGCTTTGACTTGGATGGATCAAACCTTTCTGCAATATAGGGCCACATTTATGACTACAAGTGGCAGAGATTTTATAACAATAAGAATTCACAGAGTAGCCACATCTGTGGAGTTTTAACCTGGGGGGTTTGGAATCCCAATGTGTGGCATAAAAGCAATAGAATTTGAACAGGAACACACAGGAAAAAATTGGAATGTATGAGTGAGATTCAGAAACTTCTGTTGGAAACCTATTAGAATATTTTGCATAGGGGTGCTGCTGTCTCTCCTTATGAGTAACTCATCTTTAGACAAAAATGACAACGCAGAGACATTCAGGCAGATGAGATTAAATTGGGTCATAGTGTAGAATAAAAATTTATCTGTCAAATGACTTCAGGTTACAGATAGAGCCAAAATTCTAGATCTTCCATGCAATACATGAAAGTCATAATTAATGAAAACACAGAGGTAAAATGATAAAATAAAATATTTTGAAAAGAATGTTTTTGCATATTACATATTATAACGTCTTAAGAAGATTAGACAAGATTTGTGAAGACAAGAGTAAAAATGTAATATCACTAAAACAAGAATTATTATATAGGTGACAGACAAGCACAATTACATATTTTTCAAGCAATAACAAAATAAGAATTCAGGATACCCTAGAAGTACAACTAATTTTCTATTTCTGTACAAGTCAAGATGTGTTTCAGTGTAACATCTTAATCAACGACCAGGACAGCTGGACAGAACGCATCTTTATCGGGGTTGCAGGTGACACGAAAATGGGGGGAGCAGTCAACACACTGGAGGGTAGGGGTTTTATTCAGAGCAACCATGTCTTGTCAAAACCAGTGTTTTGCGAGAAAGCAAGCAGGCTTAGCTTTCTGAACTGTTAGCTAAGGGGAATCTGTTTGTGGTTTTTTTCACAGACTATTGGAAGCCTGTAACAATTCAAGCCATGTCTCCAGAACTGGTAAAAAGGTTCTGGTTACGAATGCCCAATCTGAGTTTTCTGTCTGCTTTAATGTGTGTGGGTAACCATGAAGCAATTCTTTGTTCTTAATGTGCTAGAAGTGCAGGTGTGTTATAAGGAGTATGAAAGGCATTCTCCCAAAATTAATATAAAATTTAGGGAAGTGTAAGGGAAGAAGCGGTGAGGAAACAATTTTGCATGAACATAACAGTGGAAATTAAAATGTGTTAATATGCTGGCATTTTTTGCCATTAAGGACTTGGTTTATTTGCTTATAATCCCATATGGCAATACTTTATAGCCTCATGTACCCTTAGTTGCTGATGCATGGTTCTCTAACACCTGTTTTGTGGCTGGTAAAATTGTTCATTTCTGTTCAAAAGAAACACTTCTTACTAGTGTTACTCACAGGAACTCTCAATCTTCCATACTGAGACTAGGCAAGATTCTGTGATCTTTCTTAGGAAAATAGAAGAAGCTGATGTTAGCATCTCTCTGCTATTTGGAGGAGCTAGCATTTCAACATCGAACATGATGCAGCTGGAATGAACTGTTAAGGATGGGAGAGATCCAAGGACTGTTTGTAAAGGGAGAAAAAATGGCATATAAATACTCTCTTTTTCACCTCTAGCTGTGTAAGAAAATGATCTATAAAATCTGCAAAAATCATTCACTGGGAATGAGTTTGCGTCCAAGGGAGCCAGTCTGTGTTACCAGATTCAACACGATTCCAGGACATGAGTTCCTATTGATCCGGACCACTATCAGATATATACTGATCTATATACTATTACTTAAACTGTATACTCACCCCACTAAGCATAGAAACTCACAGCTGAATTAACACTTTTTGGTTTGGCCTTGCACTGTAAGATTTACTTTTGTGTTGCAAGCAGAATTCCCCAGGCACTGATGCTTATCCCCTGGCAGAGATGATGTCCTGCCAGATGGAAAATCTGTCAACATTTGTTTGGGTAATGAAGTCTTTACAAATATTTGGCTCATTGCCATAATTGTTTGGCACAGACAGCAGAAAATGTAGAAGCTTCACTCATGCATAAGGATTCATCTGCTTACACTACAGTTAAAGGGGTGAACAGTCATTAGGAGAAAAGGAACACTCTAGATGTTCATATAGCCTTGAATTACGTGAAAATTGTGAGTGAATGCACTCAGAGATTCATATAGATATGAACCAACTAATTTGGGTATTTATTTTAACTTTTTTAGAATAGCTAAGTGTCCAGCCAAAACCCTTAGGTGCATTGCCATCTTTTAGAAACTTGTCCAAAAATATACTGCACAAATGCTTATCTGGAGCTCAGCTTCATATTAAGACTCCTTCTATTTGCAATTCATGACAGTTTCCACATCCAGTTAGATACATAGTGAAAGCTGCGTTTAAAAACAATAAGGGGATTTATGTCTGTTCAGGCTACCTCTTTTCACAAAGTGTGCAGGAACTGAGTATTCTTTCAATTAAAGCCTTCTGTCACATTCTGCTAATGTTGACCAGTGGGCTCAGGTTTTACTAGGAGACCACATGGTGTGATAGAACATACGGGTTTTTTTCTTCCCAGGAGAGTGAGGCAAATATTGGGACTCACATCAGAAATAATCAGACTCGGAATGAAAAATAGTGGGTTTATGACAAAAAGGAGTCAGTGGTCTCCTTGTATTGTTTAATGGTTATCTCCTTTTACTATAGATTGCGTTCCAGAGCACAAGTGCATAATCAGTTGTGTTACTAGGCAGATGGATTGTTTGCCATTGTACAACCTGGAACTTTTATCAGAGCTGATGGCATTATTACTGGATCTAATTCATTGTCATCATCAAGCCTGAAAGGCATGATTATTATGTATCATCCTGCTCAATTGTTCACTAATAGGGTAGGGTGCTCTTTTAGCCACTTAAAGATGGAAGCAGGTGGTTTTGCTACAATTATTTGATAGAACTGAGGAGCTGGAAAGGGCTTAGCTGACCTAAAAGTACTGAATGCTTTCTTAAGCACTCAAGCATCTTAAACACCACTCATCTAGATTCTTTTCCATCTTTTCCATTTTCCATATTGATTTCAACTAAGACACTAAAAATTACAATACTTGTGATGAAAACATTGAGTGGCAAAGACTGAATTATATTGCTATATTGCGGGCCTTTGGATAGCCTTGCCAGATCTTTCCATTACTTCTAAGATGATAGCACAGGGAGAGACGACTACACTTCATAGGAGTCTTCAGATGAGACCTTTGAAGATGCAGGAACATTTATTCATAGTTACTGTCTATCTTCCTGTGGCCTGAGAAGGAGCCAGTGCTGTTTTCATAGTGGTTAAAATTGCCCCCTAAAATGTCTGTTTGTCTGGACTGTCTGCTAGAGTAGCAAGTACTGCTTACCTAGCCCTGCAACACTGGTAGCTGTAGTAGAGGCTTTTTATAACTGGGTTTTAAATTATCTTATGTAGATAATGGTTAATCTTAGAAGTGACTATCCTGGGCTTTCTGTTATCTCCAGTATTTTCTTACTTTGGTCAGAATTTTATGCCATAGTAGGGTGTAACAGATTAAGTTTCACGTGTGCTCTGCTCAGTTGTCAGCTAAGAAAGTCGTGTTCTCTCATGCACAAGTAGTGACCATGGCTCTAAATATTTCTGTGAATTTATAATCTGTAGCTAATTCACTTCTGGGCACAGTATATTTAGCATCTATTAACAGAACAATGAAAGGTTTTCGTTATCAATACCTTCTGGGGACATCATAAATACTGAGATGATTCACCAAGTTCTAATAATTTTCTTGCCACTTTTTATCATACAGGTTCATAGCCAAGAACATTATGAGGCTGCAGCGTCTGGGGATAACCCATGTTCTGAATGCAGCAGAGGGGAAGTCATTCATGCATGTGAACACTAATGCAGAGTTCTATGAAGGCACAGGCATCAGATACCATGGCATTAAAGCTAACGATACACAAGAATTTAATCTCAGTCGCTATTTTGAGGAGGCAGCTGATTTTATTGAGAAAGCACTTTCCCAGAAGGATGGTAAGGCAAACTGAAATATCTTTCTACCATGTTTTCTGTGCACTGCATATGTTTCTTAGCAATTTATTTTACTGTTTAAAATGGTGCTTCGCTCAGATTATCAGCTTAACAACCAAGTCAGGAATTCAGTTCAAGGTTCTGGATCAAAGACACCAGAATACACAATAAGACATCTTAATCTTCTGTCTATACATGAAGGTCTCCAGTATATGGCAAATGGAAGTCTGTCACTTAGGCGTGACTTTGAAAAGTGAAACAGCAGCTGCATCCTATAATACTGCTTTTCTGGGAAGATGTGGTAAATCACATGAAAAAAAAATTTAAAAAAATCAGGATCTAACAGTTGTTTTAGGACAGTAGAAATTATAAATTAAAGGCAGAAGTGATACAAGTAATGCATTGCTGAAGAGTACTCGCACAACGTGCTATAAGGGGTTTTTTTTTCCAAATGTACAGTAAGGATACTGTGGCCTTACAATTTTTATTACATTAAGTTATTAAATTATTTTATGTGATGATTACCACATTATTCCCTAGGATTGCAGGAAGGCTGGAGATGATATTTGCAATGTTGTTGATTGCCACATTTCTCTACAGTGTGTTTCCTCAGAGCAGAAATCCTAGGACATAGGGCAGTGGGCCAGATGGTGTTTGTTGTTGTCTGACTATTTCAGCATACCAGTTACTTCTATACCTGCTTAATTTCTTTCTTGCTTCATGACTGAACATGAAAAAGGAGGAATGAGAACTCCCACAATTCTAGAAGTTCTTTCTCTGACATGGGCAAAAGGGGTACTAGAGCTGTGATATGCTTTTGACAGATGGAAAGAAATTTTACCTCCAGTTTGGTGGAGTATGAAAAATTCTAATCATTGAAACGTGACTCTTCCAGTTGGCATTGTGACTCACTGAAACAGGTTGCAGTAGGAAAGAAGAGTTTAACAGTGCCAGCTGTGCCACAACTGTCCCTATTCAGTTTGATCTAAACAGTTGCAAAGTCAATCTGAATTTACAGTAGCAGTTCTATTTGCTGATTCATTCAGTCTTAGTAGCTGTCTACCATGCCTGCCACTGTTTTCTTTCTGTGGTAAGAAAGGAAGGAACTTTGTAGCTGGGTGATGCTGGAGCCAGTTTTAAGATTAACTTGCCACTGAAATTTGATAGTTTTGTTTGACATTGAAGTGTAGAGTAAGGTCAGTGAAGTGAAGAGGGATGCAGTAGTATTTTCTTTCAATTTCATTTTAGCATTGTACTTGCATGAAGTTCAGGTGTGGTATACTAAAGGTCTGGAAGGCAGCCTTTAACAGAAGAAGGCTTAGAAACCCTTTTGCTTCTGATCATTTGCAGAGGGGAAGTCAATTCTTTTCCACATATATGATCAAGAATCTCTAAATCTTGCTGATTTATGGCTACGGGCTCTCAAGAAATGTTGAGAATGAATTGTTTTAGCTGTTTAACTTGCTACTGATTAGAGATTTGCCTTGAGGTGAGAAGCCTCTGCAGCTCAAGGCAAATGTGGTAACGGGCTATCTGTTGCTATGGTTCAAAGCAAGTTGTGGTTATGATGAAAATGTGTGTGTATGGTTCATCTGTTCCCTTGTCTCAGAAAAAAATTTACTCTGGAGAGTAGCCTGGGGCCATACTCCCATTTGGGAAGGGGAAAATTTTTGTGTCTGGAAAAGCAGGTCAAAGAGGAAGCAGCTGAAAAGCAATAAAATCGAATTAGAGTTCTCAAAGGGAGCAGTGGCCTGCTTTATTATTGTTGGATACCTACCTACAGGATTTACCTATGTGGTGGATTAACTTGGCTGGACGCCAGGTGCCCACCAAGCCACTCTATCACTCCCCTCCTCAGCTGGATAGGGGGAGAAAAATACAACAAAAGGTTCGTGGTTTGAGATAAGGACAGGGAGATCACTCGGCAATTACCGTCACAGGCAAACCCGACTTGACTTGGGGAAATTAATTTAATTTATTACCAATCAAATCAGAGTAGGATAATGAGAAAAAAACAAATCTTAAAACACCTTCCCCCCACCCCTCCCTTCTTCCCAGGTTCAGCTTCACTCCTGATTTTCTCTACCTTCTCCCCCCGAGTGGCACAGGGGGACGGGGAATGGGGATTGCAGTCAGTTCATCACATGTTGTCTTTGCCGCTCCTTCCTCCTCACGATCTTCCCCTGCTCCAGCGTGGCGTCCCACCCACGGGAGATTGTCCTCCACAAACTTCTCCAGCATGGGTCCTTCTCGTGGGCTGCAATTCTTCACGAACTGCTCCAGCATGGGTCCTTTCCATGGGGTGTAGTCCTTCAGGAATAGACTGCTCTAGCGTGGGTCCGCCATGGGGTCACAAGTCCTGCCAGCAAACCTGCTCCAGCGTGGGTTCCTCTCTCCACGGGTCCTGCCGGGGTCCTGCCAGGAGACTGCTCCAGCGTGGACTTCCCATGGGGTCACAGCCTCCTCCAGCACGGGGTCTTCCACGGGCTGCAGGTGGATATCCGCTCCACCGTTAACCTCCATGGGCTGCAGGGGGACCACCTGCTTCACCATGGTCTTCACCCCAGGCTGTAGGGGAATCCCTGCTCCTGTGCCTGGAGCACCTCCTCCCGCTCCTTCTTTACTGACATTGGTGTCTGCAGAGTTGTTTCTCTCACATAATTCTCCCTCCTCTCTCCCAGCTGCTGTTACGCAGCAGGTTTTTCCCCTTCTTAAATGTGTTATCACAGAGGCGCTACCACTGTCGCTGATGGGCTCAGCTTTGGCCAGTGGCAGGTCCATCTTGGAGCTGGCTGGCATTGGCTCTATCGGACATGGGGGAAGCTTCTGGAATCCTCTCACAGAAGCCACCACTCTACCTCCCCCCCGCCACTACCAAAACTTTGTCACGCAAACCCAATACAAACCCAACAAACATGTAGAATGAGTTCCCTAATCAGTTAGCTGGAAGCATTTTATTGGTGCTGGCATAGGTGTGGTTAGATGTTTCTGGTTCTTGTTGCTGCACAGTCAGCAGTTTCATTTACTTGAGTGTTAATGTGGCTTCATGAATAGCCAGAGAAGTAGCCAGGTATGATCCAACATGGACTTACCGTAGGAATTGGCAGCAATGCAGCAAGAAGGCTGGATATCTTTGAAGAGATGCAATATATGACAAACAGCATATTTCTCCGTCTTCAGTATATTTTAAACTTTGCATCATTTATTTGTACTCTTTGGTCCTGGTCATCTTCATGGGCAAGGCTTATTCTAAACCACAGAAGATTGGAGGAGTGTAGTAAATAGACACATAGTAGCAAATATGTTTTAGTGTGAATGTTTGATATAAAACCATTTTTTTCCTGCATTATCCTTGATGACAGACTGTGTAGCTACTAACAGAGTGATAGCACCTTTCTTCCAAGTTCTACATGTCTTCTGTGGCATTCAGAATTTACATTTCTCAAGCTGCTGAAGGACTAATATTATTAGGCTTTATATCCTAGCTATTTCATGTTGCTTTTCAAACATATATTCCAGTATAACCCAAATTATGACCTGTCTTCCCTGCAGGACAAGTGTTTGTGCATTGCCGTGAGGGCTACAGCCGTTCTCCTACATTGGTCATCGCCTACCTCATGCTTCGCCAGAATATGGATGTCAAGTCTGCATTGAGCACTGTCCGGCAGAAGCGAGAGATTGGCCCCAATGATGGCTTTCTAAGGCAGCTTTGCCAGCTCAATGAGCAATTAGTGAAGGAGGGCAAACTGAAGCCCTAGAACAGAGCACCGTAGTATTTTTTGAAGTTTCTCAAACCATCAGAGGACATCTTAGGTGCTTTAGATTCCCAAACCCCAACCACCAAGCTAAATCACATAATGTGAGCGAGACAGAATTCCAGCTCTGGTCTAGTGCAAGTATCTTTCTCAAACTCTGGGTCTGTCTCTCAAGATGGCACAAAATTGTGTCACTGTTCGGACGTGTTGCAATAAAGAGGCGTTTTTAGAGGGGTAACTCCAGTCATAACAGCTTTCTTCACATGTATTTCAGAGCCCCCTGCAGACTCTGTAGCATATGTGGTTTGCATTGACATTGAGTGTGATTCATTTGAGACTTGTCTTGTATCCCACCAGAGCACCCTTTTCTGAGAGCCCCAACACATCTCTTCACACACTCTTAATTGAAGTACTGTATTTTCTAAAGCTTCTTTTTCATGCACACAGGTGCCTAAAGTTTGAGTGTAGGAGCTTCAAGGAATGGAGAAGCATATATACAAATGCACAAATGCACTCGCTTGCAAAATGAATTGTATACAGTGTTGCGTTTAGTGTGGATTTATGCCAATACACAGTGTGTGGTAGTAAAGCCTTTTAGAGCCCAATCTTGATGCACACTGTATTTCCAAGAGTATTTGTACCTCTTGCTGTTGTGATTGACATGAAATAGTCTGATATTAAATGCTCTTCTTTTTTTGTTTTGAAATTGTACTAGAAAAAACCATCAAGAGCAAATGTTGAGGAAAAAACTTGAGCAAGGAAGAAATGATGTCTGTATTTAGGAGTATCCATTTGTACTGGATGTATGATAAAGTCCTAAGTATCAGAATATAATGGCTCCCGAGGCTTGTATTGAATTACAGTGTCTCTCTCCTTTCTTTGCTATCGCTGTTTATTAATGCAGAATGGAATGAGCACATACGCAATTTACTTCCAGTAGGGCAACACAGGTATGCTTACAAAGCAGTTTGCAGAAGTACACTCTTGACTTCTTGGATTGCTTGCATGGTATCATTAAATAGAAATGAGCATTGTTACGTACCACATGGAATAGGAAACATTTCCTTGCTATTAAAATAAATAATGTCTTGATTCTGTTTGACGAACAGATGAAATGAGTCATTGCAATGTTGGGAGAGGGAGCTTTGTTTACCATGTGCCTAACTTAGTGTGTAAATGTGTACCTGTGAGTTATAGCACTGTATTAACGCAAAGGATCTCCCACTGCAAACTCGGAATTGTTGGTTAAGCTAACAGAACCTGAGATCATAGAATCATAGAATCATTAAGGTTGGAAAAGACCTCTAAGATCGTCAAGTCCAACCGTTAACCCAACACCACCATGCCCACTAAACCATGTCCCTAAGCGCCTCATCTACACGTCTTTTAAATACTTCCAGGGATGGTGACTGAGATGTATGTGTTCCCTTTTTATCTGTGCTTTAATGTAGTTCTAGATTGAAAATCTTAACACTATTTTAAACAGAAACACTGTTGTATTAGTAGCACATGTAAGCCCAGATCTAGTTATGTATATTCAGTTCACTAATGAAAAATCACAAAGGACGTACATTGTTTTACTTCTAGTTGTTGGGGTTGTGTGGTTTGGGGGGTGGGGGGGGAGTTCTGTATAGCTAGGTAACTTTCTTGAAATTAAACTCCAGAGTTTCTCTTTTTTGTCCTTTAAAGGGACAACTGGCGAACACTCTACATAGTGTTTCCTTTCACCTCCCTACAGTCAGTCAGTATTTAGTGCTTGCTTTGAATCAGGATGGTTCAGTAATAACATGCAGTAATCAATTTCATTACCTAATTACATATCTGTTTCCTTTCTCCCATTATATCAGTATTAAATTAATTGCCTCTTCAAAATTCCTAGTTACTGATTTCATGCTGTGTAGCTTGGGGAATAGGAATACGGGCCTTATCTTTTCTATTATACTGACTTTTTCATGCTGCAGTCTTACTTATAAATCATCCTTTTAAAATTTTTACTATGGGGATAGATTTTTTTTTTTCTATCTCCTCTCACACCATGTATTCATAATACCTATCGGCACTACAAGAAAAAAACACACGCAACAGAGATTCATGTGCATGCACTTTGTCTTTGACCTGTTATCTACAGCTCAAAAATTCCAGTCCATTAAAGAGTTAAGAAACCATTAGGCATTAGATTTTTGTTACTCTCTCATAGATTGTAAGAAGGCTAATAGTTGTCAGACTACAAACAGAATTGTTTATTAGAATTGAGTCTGTTTACCTTATGGTGATGTTTTTGTATTTGTCAGTATCAAAAAAATACTGACAAATCAAGACATACAGGAATTTTTTCTTCTATTGAAGATGTTCTTTTAATTCATAGGACACTTCAAGTGATAACTTCAGTGGTACTCTGGCCCATTTATCTCAGTATAACAAAACTGACTTAACAAACATTTTGTAATATGAGAGTGGAGAGGAATAAATAAAACAATGCTATAAATTGATTTTAAAAATTGAGCTTTAAGATGGTATATCCTATTTTGAGTGACTCAGTAATGAAACCATTTCTAGCTGTGCAATGTCAGATCACTGCTCCATTAATGGATCATACCCTTCCTCTTTTAGTCTTATCTTGCTTTTTAAGTACAGTAATGTTGCAAATTCCTCTGCCTATTTTAGCTGGCCAAGAAGAGCTTGTATGCCTCTAATCCATAATGATATGCTGTATGCTTCTAAATTTCTCTTCCTGATTGTAGAAGGAAAGATTGTATAAAAACAGGAATGAGAGCTTTCTTTTCATGTAATATGAAATTGAGAAAGTATTGGAAGAAATACACCTTTTTATTCTTCTGAAATTACTGCACGCCTGCCCTTTGCTGTGAGATGTTCCTTACAAGCATGCTAATTGGGGGAGATATTTCTTAAAACAACTATTAGTGGCAAATAGCAACACTACATTTTTGGAGTTGAAATCTCTTGGTTATAGCTAAAATAGTGTATCTGGATTTACATTAATATGTTTATCCTGAATACAGTGTGATACCTTTTGCGTAGATTTTGTGGAGAACAGATGGGGTCTCTGTAAAATACGCATCTATCATAGAACAAAGATATCTACCACGTCAAATCCAGCACAATGAAAGAAAAAGCAATAGCTTGGGTTTTTTGCACTTAAGAGTTAGTGAAATTGAAGAGTAGAGGCGAGAAGCTATTAGCATTTTATAGCAAGGAACAAAGAAGAAAGTCCAGATAGATAAAACGACGATATATGTAAAACTAAATTCACCTTCTACTCATGCTGAACTAAATCTTCCTCAGCCATTGCATAAGCACAGTAGAGAAGTTTGTAACTAAAAATTAAGAGTCAAAGCAAAAATAACATTTTCTGAGTGCTTTCTTCATCCTTTGGTCCTGCAACTGAGAACAGTGTTGTATCTAGCATGCTGCTCTGAACCATAGGTACTGCCAGAAAATACTTCATGAGAGAATGTTGCAATATGTCACTGCTGAAAAGTGAACATTTCATGAAGTTATTTCAAACTTAGAATTAACAGCATCCGAATGCAGGACTAGCAGGCACAACATGTTGTATTGTAATTCATTTTTGGATGTTGAGCCCGTGTTAGTATTGGACATGTTTTTCTCCTACACCATGAGTATGCCTGGCTTACTTCTCTTGGTGATGTGAGAATTAATTAATCTTCATAAAAGGCTTTGAAGATGAAAAGCACTGTGTATAAGAACACTACATGCTCTCTGAGTTGAAAAACAAACGTGTCAAATATATCTTCCTCCTGCTGAGCAAAGAAGAACAGCAGAAAGGGTATCTGCAATATTTGTTTTAATAATTTAAATATTTTCATTGAGCCATCTTCTGTTGTCCAGAACTAATTAAATCTCTGATGCTAGAACCAGAAGCAGTATTTTTTCCCTTCTTTTTTTAAATTAGTTCTGCTAGTTTACTATAATGTTTTCAGCATACAAGGACTATCTAATGGAATCTCGCTTAGTATAGCACAGAGGTTTCTTCTAAAATTATTTTCTGGGCTTCGCCAATGAGTAAAACTGAAAATAGCACAGGCCTGAGAGGTATCTTCTAAGGACTTGTTCGTGAGAATTAGTGTCCTATTCATTTCTTCTATTCTGCAAATAAATCCTGGAAATGCAGATTGTGTGAGTAATTCAGTTAAGTGTTGGGGTTTTTTTTATTATTTCAATTCCAGTATGCCAAGGTCGCTGGCTAGCTGACTCACCAGATGGAGCTGTAGGCTTGTTATTCTTCACTAGATAGTCATCATTCCATCCCTGAACAATGCTATTGTGTAAATCTAATGTATTCTTTCTTGTCTTATCACTGAAAAAGGCAAGCCACCAGAATGATTTATTAGTGCATTTGCTGGTCTCTGGTGGGAGAATACTAAGATTCCATTTATTCTTGGCTACTTGAAGGAGATCACATCATAGCATTCAGACTGATACTTTCACAAGGTAGCATGTGACTCAGCAAAATTCTTATGAGACAGATAAAAGTTGCTTGGGCAAGGGCGGCTTAGCAGCGTCTTAGAAAAAGAACTGTTTGAGAAGCAAACAAGTTCTTCTTGAACATGTCAGGAACTGAATTCCTGGGCAGCGTGTGAATTATGAGCCATTGTCCACAGATAAGCTTAAATTGCACACATGTATCTGAGGGCCTGGATACCTAACAGAACACCCCTTGGCCCAGGTGTGGGCATAGTGAGCACCAGAAGCTAAAGTGACAGAACAGATTTCAGAAACTGGTTTATATGTGCCTGCCTTCATAGTACAGTGTTGCAATCCAAGAACATCAGGACAGAAGTCTGAGTCCAGAAAGCAGCAACGGATTCAGGCTAAGTATATGATGCAATTTACTCCTTGTACCTGCTTCCCTAATATGTCTGATTCTTTCTTAACATGGCTAAGGGTGGTGTTTTTTCAGCTCCGAAAATAGCATCCCAGTTCTGAATATACAGGATCCAAACTCAGTTCCACCCTGGGGGGGGGAGGGTTCATTCTGAAAGTGTCCTTGATATGTCCTTTTTTTTTTTTTTTCCCAGTGCAAAAATCAATTGTTTGTGGGGGGCTGCAGCCCAAACCATGTCTGCTTTGTTGCAGAAAGTACTGTGAGCAGGCAAACAGCTACAGGATGTGGAAGAATGTTTTTGTAGTTAAGGAATCTGAACGTCTATGGGATTTGGATTCTTTTCTTGCCTGTAGTAGGCTGCCCTCCTAGCTTGTGGACAAGAAGTTTTAAGCGAGAAGCTAAACATAGCTTCTGATTTTTACTTCCATAGACTTTTTGGTATTATTTCTCTCAGTGGGTAATACAGATAAACATTAAGACAGTTAACAGAGGGGATTGTTTAAGTACTTAGAGAAGCTACATCAAGAAAATTTTTATGTTTTATGTGAAAATTGATTACTGTAAATGTGGTTCTCTGTAGTAGGCCTACACTGATAGCTTTTGGAAATATTCTCTAGGCAGACATTAAATGAAAAGAAATTAATAGAAACTGAGCTTCGATAAATAGATACAATTCTGAAGGCATTTAAATAGGGGAGTGAATAGGTAGCAATGGTTCAATGATTACCAGTACTCAGTTTTCTTCTGCTCTCCTCTTCTGCCTTTCAGCTGTACTCCATTGTGCCACAAGCTGTGATCTCACTTTGGATAAGGTCACTACTGGTGAATACCACTACAAGGTGGTATTCCTATCTGACAAAAATAATACCAAGTTAAAAATCTTTTTTAGTTCCTGGTCATCCTTCCTGACTTGTTCAGTTTAAAAAAAAAAAAAAACAACAACACACCAAATCAAACTAAAACACCAAAACAAAACCCCACACCATTTTATTCATTTGAGGGCCATTAAAAGATCACGTCAGTATTTCCAAAGAAAAGAAAAAATAGCTGTATTGTAAGGCCTGAAAGCAGAGCTTGAGATCATTGTACACAATTTCAAGTATAACTTAATCATGGTAGTCTAGCCTGTTCTTTGAAGGAAAAAAAAACCAAACCCCAACCAACCAACCAACCAAAATCTGCAAGGAAGGTGGTTCCACAGCTTTCCAAGCTGGTATCTATCGTTTCTTCAAAATCCTTTTTATTTGGTGGGCAATCCTGTGATGCCCGTGTGAAGTTGTGTATCCCTTGCTGTTGAATTGATTCACCTGTAGCTCTAAGCCAAAAATAGACTTACTCATAAGTGAGAAAAATTATGCTTGGAAAACATTTGCAATGGCTGAGTGTTTGGGTTTCCTGTATTTGTGAGACCATCATTAACTGCTTTGAATAAAGGAGGCAGTTATTAATGAAAGATAATCAGTGCTGCTGCTGATGATTATAGGGAAAAAGGAAATCAGCACATCTGAGGCAAATTATGTGACAACAGTCTGTATTAAAGAAAGATATCCTGACTGGCTGTGGAGAAAAAAAAAAATCTTGTAAAAAGAAAATAGTATGTTGTATCCCTCCATAAAAACAGAGTAATTTCTGAGATGGTAGGATACATAAGATGTGGGCTGGAGGAGAGGGAACAGACAGTAAGGGTACACAGTTGTATGCAACACAATGCACAATTGCTTTTAGAGATTCTTTGGAATATTTGGAAAGGAGGGCTCTTCTGAGAATGCTAATCTCTATAATTTTGGGTGGAGAGAAAGGGTAGGAGAGAAAGCATGTCACAAGATACTTCAGATGCTATTATTTTAGGAAAGGACCATTGTACAGAGCAGGTAGGCTAGAGCTCATGAAACTCAGTACCGCTAGTGCATCTGCTGTGTGTGTCTCTGTGTATGCGTAAGGCTGAAGAGGTGAAATGTCCTCAGGTCATTGCTGTTGTTTAAATCTATTATTTATCATCAAGGTCACACCAAGAGAGAATACACCTCCACTTTAAATTTGGTGACACCTGGTTTCCGTGCCAGGTCAGGGAAATTGTCAGAATGGAATGCAAGCCTTAGATAATGAGTCTTACAGTAGTAGGGAAAAGTCAGTGAATCACTTTTGAATCTCTTCTACATGAAATATTTTCATGAGGATGTATGCAACAAACATTGCAGTAACACACATGGGTGTCCCTCTACTGCTTTAAGCAAATATTTTGCTTTCAGTAGGAGGATGAGCACAATGTAGTACCTAACCTTACTAAAAGCTGAGATGCTTTCCCATTAATATATTTAGCTTGACATCATTTGCAAATAACTTGAAAGTGTTTGTGGTCTTGAGACAAAGAAATGATGCAACTATCACCACTATCATCTTATTTTTGCAAGGAAGAAGAATACCATAGATGAGATTTTAAAACATGACACATGAATACATCTTGGGCATAGGTGCCCTAGACATAAGGTCATCAATTCTCTCTTTTTGTTGGTTGCATCATGAACGGAAATCAGTCTGGTCATGTTCTTGTGTTTAAAATAAGCAAATGTCCTATATTCAACACTTAGCAGAATGTCAGCAGAAGTAGTAGTATGCAATGAATTTAAAGCAAATGTTGAGGTTTTTTTTTAAGTGATAAAAATGTGAGAAAGGGCACATCAAAAAGTATGATGTACAACATCCTGGCTGTTTACCCTAACTAACATATTCCAAGTAGCCTGTTTTTTAAGGAAAACTAAACAAAACAACTTCTCATCTTGAAAAGAAGCTCTTTCCTGTTTCTTCCAGTACATTTGTGAAACAAAATGTAGAGCTCCTTATTTTGTAAAGGAAAAAAAAAGCTATCCCCCCCCCCCCCCCCCAATCATTTGCCTGCAGAGACTGAAAAGCGTAACTACTGAGCTACAGTTTCTAGATTTGCTTAACTTTATACCTGAGGTGGGGGGGAAGAAGAAGAACAGCAATAAAAATAAAAAGTCTGAAAAACCTTTGGAAAAGACAATAGCCAAAGATTCAAATATGGAGGTAGAAGCAGATTTTAATTTTTAACATGGTTAGAAAAAACTGCAGAAAGACTTGTCAGGTTGCAATTCATCCTATTCTTTTCAGTCACCATTGTTGCCAGGCACAAAAATGAAGCGCATATGAGAAGTTTTTACATAGAAGTTGTAGAATATTGTCACTAACCCACCCCCACACACCCATTTTATTTCATGCAGACAAAAGCTGAGATGAATGAGTTGTTGTCTGGCCCTTCCCACTTTGTACAGTCATTGGCTGGCTTGGTTCTAAAAAGGATTTAAAAAAGGGGAATAATGTGGCTTTGCCTGGGATCTGAGACTGTCAGGGTGCTGAAAAGCTAATCTGTGAGCTGCCACCATGCAGATCTCTTGGGCTGTGTGCTCTGTCTGTGTCTTAATACAAATTGCATTTCGATCTGTGGAAGGGTGGCAGATGTTTAAAAATGATGCTACAGAAATCATTCCTGATATCACTGAAAATACAGAACCACCGATGGAGCAGACTTTCAGCAACAACAACACAATGAACCAGGCAAAGCATGGAGGAAGACACATACAACAAGCTCCAGACCCTAACGGTAAGAAAAATAACATCATTATTACTGTTTTGGACTTTAACAGACAGTTTGAAAAAGAATACTTACTATCATATATGTTTATTTATTAAAACCTTTAGATGTGGACCTAATGCTGTAAGTGATAGGGAGTTACATCTACTGTTGAAGAAGTATCAATGTAAACGTTAGAAGGGATATACCAGAGTTTACTGATGAAAAATGTGGTCTGTATATTGAACAATCCTTAGGTACTGCAATATGCATTCCTATTCTGCCCAGCTGCTCTCTGCAGACACAACTTCAATACATAAAACCTGTAGAAGATACTACTTAAATTTCTCTTGTGTTTTGTGCTCACAAGCCCTGTGAGGAAATATCACAAGTCATTTTTCTCTCTTTGATGTTAGGATGGGGCAATGGGTTGACAGTGGAGATAATAATATAAATTCTTAATATTTAGAAAGAGTCACACTAGTGAAGTGTAAGCTCATACAGCAAAAATGGCACATGGAGGTTGCATTCAACTAGATGAGAGAAGTGTGCTGCTCAGTGTCCTTTGCCAACAGCCAGATTTTCAGCCAGATTCCAGCAGCCAAAAAAGCTGTTATGAACAGTTAAAGCACTCCCGAGGGGAATTCATGCTCAAATGAATTGGAGGGGACTCTATTTTGCAGAGGTGTGCAACCTTGGAATCAGTTTAGCTACTTCAACAGCACTGTCATACTTCATAACATATTGTCACTGCATTTGGCCAAATATCTAACATTAGCAGTGATGCAAAACACAAGCTTTGTGAGGAGAGATGGAAGGTGGGGAGTTAGCACCAAACAGAGAAAGGTAGTTTTAAAGAAGTGTTCTGCTGGCAAATAGGGTGAACTTGGTCCTCCAGACTGACACACTGGGCTACCAAATGCATGTGGCGATGAGTCAAACTTACAGTTTCCCCTCTCGTGCATTGCAGATCTGAGCTAGCCACCTTTTTCTGGGGACAACTGGAAGGGAATTGTGTTTTTCTGCTGCAGCTGTCAGTTAAGGTGTTTAAAACCATAGCATTAACAATATATTAAAAGAAAAAAAATATGAAGTAATGTTTTTCAGAGTGTGACTTTATAAGGGTCTTAAATCCCTAAAAGGGGGAGCACTCTGCTTCTCACAGGCAGCCCCACCAACCACCAGGTCAAGGCAGGTTGGTTTTGTTGTTACATCTGAATACCTTCATTTTTTAGCCTCTTACTATTCTGACATCAACTGGGGGAAATCTGTCCCACTGGTATGTGCACATTTTTTGAAGTGGAAAGGACATTTACTTAAGAGAGTGAAGGAGACTGGACAGTTATTCAAGATACAAAATGGTCTTGCATACTTATTTTGACATCTTTAACACCAGGAATCAAAATGATGATCCAAAGCAGCCAGACCTTCCCGGGGCACATGATGTTACACCAGACCATGAATAATTTTGCAGTATGTGGAACGTGCACACATTCAGGACAGGACATATATGCACAGAAAATAAACCTATATAGCTGAGGCAAATGCCTATATATTTAACTGTATCTGCCTATGTGCTGTGGTGGTACATCTGATTCAGAGCATTATTTTTTACATAGATATAATTTTCTTAAATGCTTAGGGAACTTGGGAGGATTAGACTAAGTGCACATGGAGTTCAGTTGCCAGCATTTTTGTCACAGCATTATGACAAGGCTTGTTTCATTTCATTAATGCAGTCCTTAAAACTTTTAAAAAATGAAATATTGCTAGTTGTACTCTGATAAATATAAACCTGAGCACTAAAAATTATGTTTCTGTACTTCACAGGAAAAAGAAAAATTAAAATGTCTGAACAAATACTGTTCTATCACTAAGGACTCAGGGTCAAAATTCTCTTTTGATGTACTAAGGAGGGAACCACCTTGTGCACGGCAAGGAGAATGGGCCTAACAGACACAGCCTTCTATTTGTAAGCTGACCTTTGAGGATTTCCACCACAAGGAGCATTCCTGACTTAAAACTGTCCTTTTGACTAAGAGAAGAACATTAACATGTGTTTATCTAGATGAAGTTCTGTGATAAACACCTTCAAAAATCAAATTCTGTATCTTCCAAACAAGTCAATTAGCCAAGCATGTCACCTGGCAAAAGAGACCTTTGGAAAAAGTCTGTTCCTACAAGCAGAAAGTTTTTCTAAATCCTTAATGCTAAAAAATCTTGTATTTCCTAATGTTTCATTTGCCTATAGCTATCCATTGAGAAAATGGGGGAAAAAATACTGTAAGGTTCCTAATCAACCAGAAGATGCCTCTAGCTGTCTGAAGGAAATTATGTGGGACATGTGAGATTATCACAGAGAGCAGTAAACTTGGAAAACCTAATGCCTGAAGAGTGGGAATTCTGTAGCACTGTTGTTAACTGCTAATTTCCCTAACCTGGAACACATTATGCTAGTTAAAAATCACTTAAGGAACACTTTCTTTGCTGCGAAAGCATTTAAATCTGGAGTCAACCTCTGAAGTCAACAGAGTTAAACTAGAGCAATGGGGGAAGGTTTTGCCCATAGGTAAATGAAGCCAGGAGTATCCCATCAAAATTTCCCATGAAGTAACCGCTGCTGCTGGGGTTATACTTCAGAAGCTCCACTGCCCACCTGCACAGCCCTGACATGGAATTTACCTAGTGGCAAGAGAAGGATTTTATTCATCAATTTGTACATTGTTATTCAAGGGTCTCATAACTAGAGTAGCCAAATACTCAGAAGCTGCACAAGTGAGTCTTTGGAGATACTCTTCCTAAAATCTGCTATTCAGGATGTCCAGCTTGTATCTAGCTCAGAGCTAGGCATCTGCTACAGAAACAGAAAATGCTTTCTCAAGGATGGGGAAGAAAGTAGTCAGTAATTAATGTGTTTCTTGTTTGCAGATGCTTCTGACTTTAGCTGCAGAGAAATGCGAACCACCCGCTATGTCACAGAGGGGCCTTGCCGCAGCATCAAGCCTGTCAAGGAACTGGTCTGTTCTGGTCAGTGTGTCCCCTCACACCTCCTTCCCAACTCTATTGGTAGAGGGAAGTGGTGGCGTCAGAATGACCTGGATTATCGCTGCATTCCTGGTCACACTCGTATGCAGCGCATCCAGATGGCTTGTCCTGAGGAGGAAACTCGGACTTACAAATTCCGAGCTGTCACGTCCTGCAAATGCAAGCGCTACACTCGCTACCACAACCAGTCTGAGCTGAAGGACTTTGGAAAGGAAACTGTCAGGCCTCAGAAGAACAAGAAGCCCCGTCTCTCCAGAGCCAGAAGCAGCAAATCTAACCAGCATGAGTTAGAAAATGCTTATTAGAAGGTGGCTCTGAGTGATACAGCCTAGCAGCTCTGGATATTTTACAAAACATCAAATGGCACTCACAGGCCACAGCATGACGTTCTGACTGCAGTAGGTTCCAATTCCTTCTGCTAAGCTGGGTCAAAGGCTCACATAGTCAAAAGTCTATCAGATTATAGCACTTATGGCCTGATAAGAGAATGAGATAAACCGAGCTGGAGGTAGCAACACTTAAATTCAGTCTGAGAGGAGAGGTACACCTTGGAGATTCACGTGAGGTTATGTGGCTTGTACAAGTAGGAAGGCAGAGGAAAGTGAAGCTGTTATGGTGACAATCACACTTTGTTAGACGTCATTCTACTCACTGTATGTGAAGAGAACACTGAGATCCCTTTCCCACTTATAAAAGTGCCATGATGCAGGACAAGCAAGCGATTAGGGAAGCACCAGGAGTGTTACCACTCTCTGAATGAGTTGTAGAAAGTCAGTGATAGCAGGGATTTCAACAGTTATGGTGACTGAAGTCAAATTGTTGGGAAATTAACATCCTGTCAAATGTCCTCATGCCCTAGTTGTTTTCCTCTAAAACACAAAAATCAAAATACGACACTCATGTTCTCAAAAGTGTGACAAATCTATTTCATACTTTTAATTAACAGACTGTAAGATCATCAGATTCAAAACTGAGATATGACAACTAAAACCATATTTGTTTTAGGGACAACGATTTGTTTTAGGAACAATTAAACAAATTCTACTAAGTGGAGCATGTTTATGAAATGGATGCTCCTCTCAAACCAAATAACCTCACTGATGTTTGTCCTGTAAACAGCTAACGATGCATAATTTAACATAAAAGATACTGATTATTCCTTATTTCGTAGAACACAATTGACTTTAGTATCAGCTTAGATATCTCAACTTACATTTTCTATCCTGTAGAGTTTGGATTATCTGGCCACACTCTTCGTAGTGCAAAGAGTGTGCAAGCCAAGTTCTGGGAATAAGGTGCTGGTTTTGCATTAAAAGTGAGCCTCTGCTAATTTTAAAGTCATGAATTCCTCTAGAAAAGTCTTTGGTATGTGCAACCTTGGTAACTCTTTAGTTTGACAGCAACTTTCCTTTACTTAGCTTCTCAACATTCAGACTAATGTTTGTATTTTTACATTAAAGAATATTATTAGAAAGTGAATCGTCACATCCTGTATATATCCTGTAGAAGTGCTAAGCCTAGTATCAGATGAACAGAGTTTGGGATGAAGACAGTTCCTCACTGTTCTTATTTTCTATGTAGAGTTTATGCTGAAATCATATAAACTATGGAAATTTGTGATGTTGGTAGATTTTGTAATTATTTTATGTGGGACCAGAACCTAGAGAGAAAAGGTATTGTTTCAGAGAGTGAATTACGTATTTATTTTTTTCTCAGAAATTATTTATGCAATGTTTTTCCATGTAGAGAATGAGAATACCGCTTTAAAAATATTAGTCTGTTATTTTTAATTTTAAATACATTGTTAATAAAGTAGAAACAATGATTAATTATAGGAAGACTCATTGATTTTCAGCTATAGTATAAAGCTGATTTGCTGCAAAGCCAGTGAATTACAGAACAGTCAGGGTGTTGACTCCAATTTCTGTGATAGAGAGTGTCAGGGTCCTTAATTCTCAATTGATAACCCACACATCTTTAAAGAATCTCCATCCTGCAACTTCTTGCTCCAATGCACGACATTTCTCATGGAAAAAGTCTTCCTGGGCAGATGTGGAGCTCAGAACTATTTCAATATTCTCATTTCTACTTCCCCTGGAGAAGAAAAACTCAGCCGATTTCAATTTCCCTCCTACTCTCAGTGACATTTCCTGATTCATATGTTCACAACCTGATAAAGCTACCAAAGAAAACAAGAAGTCTGTGAACTGTCAATCAAGATTTCTTGATTGAAATCTGATTGCTTCAGATTTCTCTCATTGAAAAAAAAAGTGTGGAATCCCCTTGCAAGTGCTGCCAAGCAACAGTTAAACTTTTTAACAATTTGATATTGCAGACCTATGCCCATTTTCATTTATAAGGCAATGTTCTTTAAGAAACAAAGACATTTTCCAATGAAGTCAGGAAAAACTGAGCTTGGACTGCATATAGCGTGCAGATCTTTCAATACAGGTGTAAAGATAAACAGCTTTTTCAAGACAGCCAGTAGATAAGGTGTCCTTTCACTACTATTACTTGATACCTCATATAAAAACCTAATACAAATAGTTGTCATACCTGTGACAACATTTTCCAGACTTATCTTTGGCTTTATGAATTTGGCACTTGGGGCTTAATTTTAGGAAATCAGCATGAACACTTGCAAGTGCTTCTTAAGTAAGAAAAGCAGTTCAGTTCCTCTGAAAAGCTATTCCACAGTCTCACTGGCATGTAAGGTTACTGGCTGTTGTTTTTAAAATGTTGACTGTGATAAGCCAGTGAAAGTGACTTACTCCACTGTATCTGAGACTTCATGCAGGATTCCAGGCAGTTCAGAAGTATAGGGCCTGCTGCAGGTAAACCAGTAATACTTTTCTCCCAAATGTTTCACCTTAAAGACATCCTCTTCTAAAAAACCCCCAATCCTCCCACACAGTCCTCTTCTACCAAAAGTGCAAATGTTTCCTGCTGTTAAGCTGCCATTCAGAATCTTGCAGTTTTCTGACTTACCGTGTGATGATCGGTTCTTTGCATGTTATAAAAGCTTTTACAAGAATACCAATGGACAGGGAGTCCTGAAGCACTTATGATACTATATTTCCTCTCAACGCCCATCCTGTTTACAGTTGTTTCTCACTGGTTTTTTACCACAGGTTAAAAGTGGATTAGACGAGCAGTCTGCAGATATGCTTAGTCTTCTATAATCTTACTCCTGAAACAGTCCCCTCCAACCACCTCTTTTACAATTACGTTATCAGGAGAGGAACAGGAAATAGTAGTGTTCTGCAAACAGCTGGCAAAATCAAAATGTGGGATGTTTCACAGAGGGAGACTGCTACATCCCCCCCACGTGGGTTCTTTTCAAACAGAGCATTTGGGTTTATTTATTTATTTATTTTCGCGCGCTCTCTTTTGTTTTTTTAAATCTCTAAAAGGTGTACATGATTTTAGCCTCAGATTAGTACATATTACTTACAGCTGTTAGTAGGGCTCTAGAACAAGACAGAAATTTAAAGAGTGACTTACTGCTCTAATAAACTATGTTAATGTTTACTGAAAGCATTATTTACGACTCGAGGGACATGCTGTACAGAGGAGATGCCATCTCTAACTGGGGGTTTGAGAATGAGTGCAGGAAATTTCAGTTTGTTTTTCACACCAAATCTATACACTTCCAGTTCTTTCCAAAGAAAAAATGTTGATACTGTACACAGAGGAAATAACTGAAAACAGAGCGACTTTATAGATTGTCCTTACATCAGTGAAACATTACTGGACACAAGACGTACATGGGACAGGCTCTTTCAGAGTAACAAATACTCCAAAGGGGCTTCACATAATGGGCAGAGACCTGCTGTGCGCTTCTTTCACAGAAGCATTAAATAGTTTTTCTTCAGGACTATAAACTCTTCAGTCAAGAGCAAATTTCTTCATTGTAATTTTTGCAATAAAATAGCACAATGGTACATAATTTAAGTGCTACTGAACTATAAGTAGTAAGAGGTCACTGAATTTACCTTCACCTGGCCAGAGACAGCTGCCTGTCAGCAACCGAACAACTGTCATAATGGGTAGTCCACAGAAAAACAATCAAGTTGCTTTTTTCAGATAGGATTCATGATTTCTCCAAATCAGCTTTGAACATTCATTTGTCCTCCGTTTTTATTTCCCGCTTGTGTAGACAACGAACTATGGCGCATTCTCTACAATATACTCACTGACTTACAATAAATAGTCAATGTGCCTACTTTATTTCTTTTTCTGGCAAAAATACAATTCTGCTATTATTCAGTGAAAGATAAACTTACAGGCAGCACAAACAGCCTACTGGTATCCACAAGGTCCCAAAGATTTTGCATGAGGTTCAACTTTTTAATTACAAATTGCACAATAAAGAACATAACTTTATCCAGTGAGGCCCTAGGCCCAGAAAACACATTATGTGTGTGTTCTGCAAATGTGGTTGAGAAAGTCAGCATCATGAAATACAGAAGGAATAAACATGTATTTTTTTAGCCATATGACATCAACTTATAATTAGCTTGTTTCACTCAAATTAGTGCAGTATATGGGCGCACAGAACAGCTCAAAAGTCTTAAGTTAACATAGGACATATTTATATGTAGCTTGAGTTTGGATTGAACATACTGTGCAGCTGTAACCTGAAATTTGAATAAACTGAAACTCCCCTTGATAGGCAAGTAATGGAAGTCCACCTTTAAAATAACTCTGAGTTTAAAATAAAGCCAGCTCAAGTTGCAGAACTTGCAACAAACACAGCTGATGTTATTCAGTTATACAAAACAGTGCAACTGCTCCCCTTTGAGTCTTAGAGCCATCAAAAGACAATTCTGCACATTTTTTTCCAGTAATGTACAAAGCGATGTAGATCTCTCTTCTGTTCCCAGAATTGTGGGAACAGTTTTTACACTGAATGTTGGAGAGTTGTAACATCAGGCTGCAGCATTTCATGGAGAAGGCTCATGATGCCTTCTTGTCTTTTCATTGAATTAGGAATACGGCGCTTTTCTGTATTTTCTGATGCCACAATGAATTTTATTCTCACTAGAGTATAATAAAGGTACTGTGCCTGAAGCCCAAAGGGAAGGAAGTAATGCTAGTTCTTCTGTCCCCATTAACCATTCCTGACACTGTATCATGAACTAGCTATTTCTTTCAATCCTAAAAGCTCTCACTACTCTTTTATGAGGACAAGTTATTACTGTGAAAAGAGGATAGTAAAACTAATCAGTAAAACCTGAGTAGAGGTAAAACTCATTAGCCCTGCTAATTCTGAAATAAAAGTATAAGGAACACAAAGACAATCTTCAAAACATTATCTCACCTCTACCGCATCACAATGGATGGCTAAATTGAACACTTCCAGGGAGGGGGCATCCACAACTTTCTCTGGGCAACCTGTTCCAGTGTCTCACAGTAAAGAATTTCTTCCTAATAGCTAACCTAAATCTACCCTCTTTCTGTTTAAAACCATTGCCCCTCATCCTATCACTAGACTCCCTGCTAAAGACTCCTTCCCCATCTTTCCTGTAGGCCCCCTTTATGTACTGGAAGGCTGCTATAAGGTCTCCCCAGAGCCTTCTCTTCTCTAGACTAAGCAATCCCAACTCTCTCAGCCTGTCCTCAAGGGGGAGGTGCTCCAGCCCCCTGATCATCTTTGTGGCCCTCCTCTGGACCTGCTTGAGGAGGTCCATGTCTTTCTTACGCGGGGGCCCTCAGAGCTGGACGCAGCAGTGCAGGTGGGGTCTCATGACAGTGGAGTAGAGGGGCAGAATCACGTCCCTCGACCTGCCTGCCACGCTTCTTTTGATGCAGCCCAGGATACAGTTGGCCTTCTGGGCTGCGAGTGCACATTGTGGGCTCATATTCAGTTTTTCATCCACTAACACCCCCAAATCCTTCTCTGCAGGGCTGCTCGCAATCCACTCATTGCCCAGCCAGTACCCATGTTTGGGATTGCATCGACCCAGGTGCAGGACCTTGTTGAACTTCACAAAGGTCACGTGGGCCTACCTCTCTAGCCTGTCAAGGTCCCTGTGGATGGCATCCCTTCTCTCTCGAGTATCAACCACATCATTTAGCTTGGTGTCATTTTGGTCACTTTAGTATCTAAGCTTGTAATCCATCACAGCCCTGCTTCTCCCTGGTGCTACCAGGGGCTGACTGGTTCACGCTGGTGCCACGAACATCCAGTGTGTGATGCAGTGTGAATCACTTTTTTGCCACATATTGGCTACTCAGATTCTAATTGATCTAGGTAAGGCTGTCATGACACTTCAGCACTAGCACTTTAGATTGAAATTGTCCCCTTCTTATGAATTTGTACAGCACCCAGGATGTGGAAACATTGGTCTGTGTTTGGTGTCCATAAGGGTAATGCCATCATTTTCATCTCAAAGGGAAGCAGCCCCAACTCCGTGACTGAGTTACAAGTCCAAAGTCATGCATCTCCCTACTGAAGACTCCCACATCAGGCCGTTTGTAGTACTAACCTTCAGGCTCAAGCTTTCTTATTCGTGGCTTTCCAGGCAATTTAAATATACTCTCAAACCAAGGAATAAAAGTGTATTTATTTCGTGGTTATCAAGCCCCTAAATTAAACAGACATCTTTATCACTTCGCCAACAATTTAATGCTTGTGGCATGAGGTTATTTCAATGTCTTAAGAAAACAACTCAGCTCTGGCTAAATAAATAAATTATGTCATTCTTCATTCAGGCTACCAGATTCTTTGGTGTAAAAACTTCCCTTAGGAGAGGCCTTGGGACATAGTGGCTCCTCTGAGACTATTTACATCTGTCAGATTCTGTAATCTCTTCTTCCTTCCTTCCTCCTGTCTGTTTCCTTCCCTTTCACTGTAAAATGGCCAGTATTTAACTCTAATGCTTCCAGTCTGCACAACATGCTTTTAGAATTGGGTGGTTGTTGGTTGTTTTTTGTTTTTTTTTTTTATAACCAGAAATAAGGCTTAATTTAAGGTAATTACTCTCCCATTTGGAGGGTTTTGCTATTTGCAGGGCCTTATTTTTTTCTAGTCAAATTAGCAGGAGAAGTTAATTTTAAAAGTGATAGTTTTCTTCTAAAATTGTTCTTCAGATTAAGGGTGGTGCTCAGAACCAGAAACTTTTCACTCATGATGAATTTCTGCATGTCTAGAAACAAAAGTAGCGCTATCAGAAAATCATTATTGAGGGGAGAGAGAGGACAGACAATTGCATAGACTTCCAATGAATTGAGAAAATGCATGTGAAATTTCAGCCTGCTCATCAATTAATATGGGCCTCTGAATAGATTAATCTTCAAATCAGAGGTGTCCAGGGTCCTCCTCGGAGCCAAAAATAGGCCCAGTAATTTTAAAAGATACATTTTTCTAGAATTAGTTTTGTCATTAACATCTCTAACATGGCATCAAGAGCTAACAATCAGTCATAAGGATTATTCTTTGGACTTGCACTTGCAACAAGAACAGAACAATAGTACTTTGTGGAGTGAAAAATGTTAATAAATGCAAACGTTCGGTGGAGCATGGTTCAGTGACAGGAATTTGTGAACAGGATATCCCTACTGGGAAAACTGGCATAATTTCAGAATTTAAGCATCATATCCTCAAGTATGTCCCTTTCTTCCAGCTGGAAATGCTGTCTGTCTAGAATTTAAGGATTTTAGCTAGTTTTTCATTATTTTGGGATGCTCGGAACCTCAAAGTGGCCATCAGATGTGTATGCAACTGATTTGTAGCATAGTCTGAACAGACAGTCTGCATGAGCAATAAACTCAGTCCACGTCCAATTTACTTTTAAGCTGCACAGCTCCCAAACATATAATTCTGGTCAGCAGCACCAGCACCCTATATTTACTGAAATACACCGCTATTATTTTGAAGTACATGTTACATACAGACGTTATACCCAATGACTATGAATTTACTTGCATTTCTCTGCGAACAGTGAAAATATAACTTTTAATATATATATATATAGAATGTTCTGCTATTTAGAAGGCAAATAGAAGGCCCAAGAGCAGTGGAAACGACACGTGCCTAAGGGCATTCATGTAAACCCCCCTAACTTATTATAGAAAGTTTATGAGTAGTCTCTGGGGCAATGGCAGGGATACTAAAAACGTATTTGGAACTGGTTGTTCGGTGAGACCTCACACACAAGTCTGACGAGAAGCTGGTCCAGGAAACTTTTTTAAAAAAAACAAAAAACAAAAACCAAAATGTAACTAAGAAGAAAATCATGTCCAAGAGAAAACTGCAACCAATATGGGTTTCAGTGGAGCTGTACTGATTTTTGACATCTGGATCCTAAGACAGTATTTAAAGGAAATCACCCAGATTACATTTATAGAGTTTAAAAAAAGATCTTTCTACTTATGAAAGGCCAAAAAAGCCATACTAATCAGCAAAAAGAAACACATTTAGCAGTAATAATGGAAGGATTCTTCACATCTGCAGCACCTGACAATTTAAAATGAGTTAACATTCAAGAAATTCACTTAACAGAAGAACAATTTCAGATAATTTCTTGAGTATTGGGCTATGAACACCTAGACTCTGGGGACTACTTCTAAAGGGGGTGGTCTAGAAACTGAGTGAGAAAAATGACCCTATATCGAATATGTTCACTACACAGGAGAGTACACCTTCACTGGAAATTTCCAGGTGTCTGCAAATTTTAAAAGCGTGAAAAAGCTTTCTTCTGATTACTAAGGTATCAAAAAAATCTCAAATATAATTATGACATATTCCCAAGTAAAATTAAAAAATCTTGCAAAATGTTTCATCAATGAGGAACTCTTTGGACCATTATTCCATAGTTGCCAAAGAGAAGCCTTTCCTATTACAGCTATGTCTAACCTTCCTCATGCTAGCTCACATTGTCACCCCCTTCATATCAGAAATACGGTGGAGAATCACATTTTAAATTCAGTGTTCTTAAAAATCTTCTGTTGTACCCTCAGAACCCTTTCTACTCACACTCTGTTCTTTCTAGTTTATAGAATGGACTTCTGTGCAGTTCACAGGATGTATAGATTAAGCAAGACCCATGTTCTTAAGAAGACAAAAGCTGTCTGTTAAGACTCAGCTGTATGTCTGCATGCTGCGCTCTTGGAGAGATAGCTTTCTCAGTACCAGTGAATCTAGAATTAGTGATGGTTTGCAGAATCAAGCATCAACCGTGTTAGTCTGGTTACATACATAGGCATGAGTTACATCTCTTGAGAGCCAAAACTGAGAATTCTCAGTAACATTTAATCTCTCGAAAATAACCTTGATACACATAACAGGTAAGAATATTTGGATTTAATGCTTAAGCTTAATAACCTCTTAGAATATGAGTAAACAAGGATTAACTTGTCAGTTGATTTAAGCTGAGCTCTCTCCTTTGACTTCATTTCAATTACATTTTTTGCAAGCAGTGAGGACAAAGCAAAGTACATGGTTTACCTTAAAAAACCCACATCCTTTTGGACATACTTTGTAGTAAATCAGCACGTAGCAGTGTTTTTTCAAAATATTTTTACTCAGATGTGTTATTAAACTCTACACAGGTACCAGGTTGGATGTTTCTTTAGTCTTCTTTTATTATTATATTAACAAATACAGCTCTCTTCCTTAGCATATTCAGTATTTTACATTTTAATTCTCAGCTGACATTTTTCTGATTGTAACTGCAGGAAGAAAATTATAGCATGCTCTCTTGCCCACGGTTAAGAATCACAGAGTATATGAGGATATTAAAAGGTGTATCAACAACCATAAAATGGATCTATGCTTTCTAACTGCGGAAAAAAGTAAAAAAGAAAAAAAAAAATTAAAAAAATTGAACATGCTGGCCTGATTCATTTGACTGTTTCTAAAGAAAAGAAGAAAAAGCACCTGGTCATGCTTTGGTTGAGAAGCTGAATAATCTGTTATTGCCTTACAGAAGTGCACTGAATAAATGTATTTTAAATACTAAATAAATCAGCAGTGGGACTTACCCATAGACTAAAAAAAAAATGGACCCATATGTACAGTGTTGCTATGTATTCTTTTTCATACTGTCACACAAATCAATGTGTTGCCAATGTTAAAAGTTAAATTTAATTCTAGTCAGGCAGGCAAATTTGAAAGGTCTAAAACCAGCTGGAATATTTAAAGTAGTTCTAGTCAGGGAGGTCACAGTATTCATCTGTTACAAATAACAGATATTTAAAGCAGTCCCTTCTCTGTAGATAAATTATACTAAATGCAAAACATGGTAAAATATAGTCAGCAGGTACACAAAGTAAGAACTTTCAGGCTGCAAGCTCAAGG